>NC_081414.1:88553836-88773836 GCF_030272615.1 Cryptomeria japonica | reverse complement strand
CCCAAAATTCTATTCTAAAATTCCAAATCCAATACAAACTTGTCTCCAAGATTGGAGAGTGGGTGATCAAAAATCCCAAGTTTGAAAATCTTCCCTATGTAGGCTCTCCTCACACTTTCCAACCTCCTTGGAAAGGATGTGAGTTCCCATAGGTTGGCCATCCCAACCTCTTACATGGTTTCTAGAAATGAAAACGGAAAAAGGTGGTTGCAAGATGGGGAAGAGCACTTAAACACAAGAAGGAAAGGTTGCCCATCCAAGGTCAATCTTCTAAAAGTTGATTTTCATCCATCTTGAAAAATGAACTTTTGAAGTGACTCCCCAACCACATGTGAGTGGTCACATGGAAAAATAATGTCCTTTACCCATGGGTATATCAAGTGGGCCTTCAAAAGTAACCTAAACTCAACTATAGGAGTTAGTTTGATCCCAAAAAAAGCCACCTAAAGTTTATCTACAGGTCAAACTTGATTTGACCAAACTAAAGGCTCTCCAACCAAGTTATCTTTTGGGACCACAACAAGATGTTTAAAAAACACGCATTGGGTTTCACAAATTCCCTCCAAATGACATGTCATCATCAACTCACAACACATCACAAGTGTCAAGCGACACCATAAAATACACATAATAAAATACACTTGGCATGTCCCTTTTGGGGAACAAATAAAATTATCAATTTACAAATATGAACAAACACTCAAGCATCACTATTACGAAATAAAACACATCACATATGAGGTATTGTCTCTCCAAATAGACAAACCTTGACTTTACTATCCCACATAGGTTTGGCCTTAGTTCTCCGTAAAATTCTATGGTCACAGATTAATTTCCTGCACATCTCATTTCACACATCAGTAGTCCAAAACCACATGCATATATGAGTATATGAAAGGAACACACACCAGACATATAACATCAATTTCACAACATCATGTAAATTGAGCCAAATCAAAAAATAATAGAGATAATATCCAATCAGCATTTTCTTAGCAAATCCATATGAAATCAATTACTCAATTGCATCATCATAAGCATCATATAAATCAGTTCTCCATAAATCATGCATGAATGTATCATATCATCATCAATCATAGTACTGAAATCAACATAAGATAGAATTACATCATATCCAATGATATCAAATCACCTGTCAAATAGTATCTAAATCCATAATGCATCAAAATAGTTTGTCAAACAATAAGTCTATCATGAAAATAAATGAAGTGTTATGATGGGCTCGAGGTAGGGCCTCACACCCTCCCTCCCTAGGCATGAACCTCCTCCTCAACTTTAGAAAAAAGATAGGGATACTAAGATTTCATCTGTGTTACGTCCTCCCATGATGTTGTAACCTCGTCATAACAATCTCACTGGACCCTAGCTTGGTCCAACTCTCAACCTAGAAGAGACAACGTTTGGCACACCAATATGTGAATGGGCTCCAATGCCAACTACCCGTCCGACTCCAACTACAAGGCATCCCAATCTATAATATGAGACTCATCATAAACATATTTCCTTAGTAGAGACACATGAAACACATCGTGGATGTGTGACAGTCTAGGTGGCAAAGCTAGACGATAAGCAACTGGTCCTATCCTCTCAAGGATCTCAAATGGTCCAACAAAGTGGGGTGCGAGCTTAGAACCCTTTCCATAATGGATTGGACTATTATGTGCTTACACTCTCAAGAAAACTATATCTCTAACCATGTAGCTACAATCTATCCTCTTCATGTCTTCATACTTCTTTTGTCTATCCTAAGCCTCTCTACGACATTGTCTAATCAAATCCACCTGCTGCTCCATATCTCAAACCAACTCATGAACAATCACTACTCTATCCTCAATGCATTCCCAACTCAAAGGTATCCTACAAGGTCTTCCATATAATGCCTGATAAGGTGGCATCCCCAATGAAATGTGATGCCCATTGTTATAGGAAAATTCTACCAAGTGAAGATACTCTTCCCATCTAGTCTGATGATCCATGACATACATATGGATTCTATCCTCCAACCCCTAGTTCACCTTCTCAGTCTTTCCATTCATTTTCGGATGATAGGTTGTGCTAAAGTTGAGTTTGGTACCCAACGCTGCCTATAATGCCTTCCAAAAGGAATAAGTAAAGAGGGAATTTTTGTCTAAAATGATCTTGCATGGAATGCCATGAAATTTGATGATATCCCGCAAGAACACCTGTGCTACTGCTAGTGTTGTAAAATTAGTTTGTACTGGTGAGAAGTGAGCTACTTTGGTCAACTTGTCAACTGTCACCATGATGGCATCATGCCGGTGAGATGACATAGGAAGACCAATGATGAAATTCATCAAAATTGTGTCCCACTTCCACTTTGGTATCGCATGAGACTGGATCAACCCAACTGGATGGTGGTGCTCTACCTTAACTCTCTAACACTCAAGCATCGGGCTACCAGTTCTGCAATGAGTTGTTGCATACCCGAGCAATGATAAAACCGTCTCAAATCTGCATGCATCTTCTTAACCTTGGGATGTGCTACATAAGGTACTCTATGAGCCTCTATCACAATGAAATCATGCAATTTCCTGGAAGAAGGTACATAAATGATCCCTCTATGGTGTAGTAGTCCATCTGGCTCTAATGAATAATCTTCATATTTCCCTTCTAGGGCCCCTTGAGATTGCACTACTTGACACACCTCTATGTACCACTCATCCTCAGGAAAGTGCTGCAATATGTGTTCTCTCAAATCTGTAATTATGGACATAGAGTATAACCCATGACATCTCCTACTCAAAGCATCTGCAACTATGTTTTCTTTCCCCTTGATGTAGTGAACATCAAAATCATAGTCACACAAGAACTCCATCCATCTCCTCTAGCGAGCATTAAGGTTAGGCTGAGTGAATATGTACTGCAAGCTTTGATGATCGAAATGAAGCTCAAAACAATGTCCCAAAAGAAAGTGTCTACATCTCACCAATGCATGCACCACTGCTACAAGCATAAGGTCATGAGTAGGGTAGTTAATCTCGTGAGTCTTAAGTTTCCTAGACTGATATGCGATAGTGGTGCAGGAGCACCTGAGCACCTGAATGCTCAAATCCTAGCAGGTATAGCATTTTGTTGCAAATTAAGCATGTGTGTTTATTTTATGCTTCTAGTAGATTTAATAGGTTTTTTTTGTGGTGTAAAAAGGTTTGGAACTCATTTTTGTTTAAGAGTTTCCAAGAATTTTGTTTTTTTGCTCAGTGGGCCAAAAACTCTCAATTTCGGGTCCAAATGAGCATTTTTGAATTTTTGATGTTGTAAAGCCTTGAAAGGCATTGGATCATGTTTATTTAGTGTTTCTAATTATTTTGAGTCATTGGTTTGAGTGCCAAGTCACCAGGAGTCAAAATGCAACTTTTTGAGCAACAAAAAGTTGTCAAAAGTTGTCAAAAAGTTGTCAAAAAGTGCAAAAAAGTGATTTTTGGTGGTTTTGGTTAGTTCCAGCCTATACCTGTCCATACAAGGGCTTCAATAAGTTGGCACATGTATAAAAACCATGTTCCCATCATTGTATGTGTGGTTCATATTGGAAAAATAAAAGAAATACTTGTTTGTTCTTGTATTTTGTGAGTTTTAACTAGTTTCCTGCACTTTTGAGAGTACAGTCCATACCATGGCTTCATGAGTCCATACTACTCCTGTTTTTAATTGGTGTGATCTCATTTGATGTTTGAGTAGTGATTTCGAACAAGTTTTGTTTGAAGTGCTCTTGAGAAAGGCACTGTTTTGTGGTTCCAATGGAAGGTCATTCATGGTCCAACTAATTTCTTCAAAGTCTCTTCATCCATGGCTTTGAGGAAATTTGTTGGACCCTTTGTATATACTATATTATACATCTATTTTACTTCTCTAGCAATGCATAAGTGTTTGTAAGCCCATGGCAAGTATGTGAAGTGAACAACTTGGCTTGGGTATCCTTAAAGTTGATTGAATGGTACTTTGTTGTTCATAGCACTGTACTTTGAAATGTTGAAGAAGAATTAAGTTGGAAAGAGTTATCATTGCCTTTTACCATCCTTGTCTCTCTCATGACTTGGTTGGATGCAAGAAGCAAAGGTGTAATCAGACTGTGAAATAGTGTGTCACTGTTACATTGTTAAAAACCACATTGCCAACCTCCCTAATGGACAGTATGGAATGATGGATTCCTCTTTCATGCATCATGGGAATGTATTTACAATTGTTTTCAATGCTAAGAAGACAAGATGCACAATTTGATTGTAAAGGACCTAAATAAGGATCCTAGAAAAGTGTATTCTCTGTCATAGTCTTATAATGCTGTCATGTTTTGTGGCATCTTTTAAGTGCTCAAACTTACAAGGTTTTTGAAGAGGCTATATGTGTTGTGTTACCTTGCTATTAACACCTTTTTGCAGGTCAAGGACAGAGTGAAGAAGTAAATTAAAACAAAGAAAGAAAGTGTAAACAGTTTTAAGACTGTTAAAAGTGCAGTGATGGCGGGTGTATGAGCAACAGTCATAAGAAATCCTTTCTTATTTGCTTTGCAGAGTGTTCCAACTTATGCCAAGTCATCATTGCATCTTTATTTGACATACCTTCATTGTATTTGGTTTACAAATGTTGAAAATGTATGCAAAACATTAAAAACATTGTTGTCTCAGTCCTCTAGACTGTTATTTCTGTGTAAGGGCAGCAGTATGGCATTTGTTTGACATAATGACAACATTAAAAGATGGATTTTGGATCCTTGGAAGTGTTTGGTAGATGTCATAGGAAGGTTTGAACATTTAAATTGGGTCTAGTATCATGAAGAAGACCTTTAATTTGCAAACCCTCACTAAAACCTTCAAAAACCCTTGAAAAATGCCTATTTTGTGGGACAGTCCTCAAACAGTCCATACAATACTTGCCATAGAAAGAATCCTTGATTTTTCATCATCAATTGACCACATCTCCAAGGGTTTGTCATGAAGTTTAGCAGATTGAGCAGGGTGAACAAATTTCACTAAAAACTAGGGCTAATCCTAGTAGCCTTTTTGGAGCAAATTTGACCATTTCATGAAATCGGTAAGAAGGGAGTAGCAATTGATTGTTTCAAATCATCAAAATTGATGAGTTAAGACCTGAGACAGCCTACTACATGCTCCATAGCATTGCATTAAGTCATTTGATCAAGATGACCCTTTGAACCTAGAAGTTGCCTTGAGTAGAACAACGCTCTTTGCATCCAACTTGGATATTTTCACTCTTAAAAAGTGAGGAACAGTCATCAGGCTTTGTAGACCTATCTAGATGCTCAGTCAACACATTGATATGATTGAAATCCTTATAGGTGCAAACAAGGTTAGGTAAACCATGGTTCTCCAACAGTTGCCCATTCCTAGAAGAGAGGAGATTCAGCCAGTTGGACAACCAAACTTGTTCATTTTTAGTGACACACAAGAGGACCTCATTTCAGATTTGAATGCCTTAGCATGGAAGGTAAGGAGGAGTGATATGCAATACAATAGGGTGCAAGCAATGTTGAATAGAGAGGAGGAGATAGGAGAAAGGTTTAGAAGAATCCCATTTATGCCTAGGGATTGATTTGGGAAGCACATTGAGAACAAAAGCCCACCAACCTCAAAAGAAGACCAACTTCTACTCTACCTCCTCATCATAGTGGTATCAGAGCCAATTCAGATTTGGGTTGAGAGATTAGCACATGTTAGGTAGTGAGTCAGTGGGAGACAATACCAACAACATGGTGACCAATGCAGAGTTAGCAAAGAGGATGGAGGATCAAGTTGAAGAAAATAGACTCCTTAGGGAAAGATTACAACAACTTGAAAAAAAGTTGAACCAAGTAGAAGTCAAGACTGAAGAAGTCAGTGAGAGAGTAGAAAATGCAGAAGATAAGAAGGAAATCTTAGAGGAAGAAGTCCCAGAACCAGAAACATTTTTACAAGCTTTGAAAGCTTTGACTAGAAAGGCCCTAGATGGAGTATCCCCTTTCAGTGGTAAGATGGAACCAGAAGCAATAATGGAGTGGATAGAAGGTCTAGAGAATCACTTTCAATGTGATGGAATTACTGAAGCACAGAAAGTGAAGGAAGCCAAATCCAGAATGAGAGGGGCAGCCTTAACTTGGTGGAAGTTCATCCAAGAGCAACGGGTGAAAGAGGGAAAGAAACCCATAGCCACCTGGAAGAAAATGGTAACTAAAATCAAAGACACCTACATTCCTGAAGATTATGAAATCTAGTTACATAGGAAGAGACAAAACTTGAGACAGAAAGACCTAGATGTCAGTAGTTACACTGAAGAATTCCAAAAACTATGCCTTAGATCTAAGGTACAAGAAGATGAAAATGTCAGAGTAGCTAGGTATCTCAATGGGTTAAGATGGAATATTCAGGAAGAGTTAAGCTTGTGGTGTCCCAACACATTATAGAAGTGTTATCAACTAGCACTGAAGGTAGAAGAGAGAAACAAGAAGAAACAAGAATAGAATGGTAGAGGCAGAGGCAGAGGAAACAGAGGTAGTCATAGAGGCAGTTTTGGGGGAAGAAACAGAGATCATAGGTCCTAGGGAGAGTCTAAGCTTATTGAGAAAAGTGGGGATTCTCAGAGCAGACCCAACTATAGGGGTAGGGGATCAGGCAACCCAGGAAGGGGTAGATCTAATGGACCTGGAAGAGGTTCATACTTCTCCACCATGAAGTGTTATAACTGTCAGAAATTAGGCCATCCAGCATATAGATGCCCAGAGAAGCCAAGTTCATCTCAAGGAGGTGATAAGGGAGTCCATTTTGTGCAAGAGGAAACCACACCAAATCAAAGGTGTCTACCATCAGAAGAAGGGGAAAACCTCATGATCAGGAGGATCCTCATGAAAGAGCCATCTCAGAAAGATATGTCTCAAAGGAAAGCTCTTTTCAGGATCAAATGTAAGATCCAAGGAAAGGTGTGCAAAGTTATCATTGACTCAGGATCAACTGATAACATCATATCAGAGGAAGTTACTACAAAACTTCACCTACCTAGAATACAGCATAATGAGCCCTACAAGGTCACATGGTTGGAAAAAGGGCAGCATGTATTGGTGAGTGAAAAAACATGGGTAGAGTTTAACATAGGTGAGTACCAAGATAGGATTTTGTGTGATATACTACCTATGGATGCTTGCCATTTGCTTTTAGGAAGACCTTGGCAATTTGACAGGAAAGCACAATATGATGGTGAAAAGAACTCATACTCATTTTTCAAGAATGGTATCAACTATAAAATTCAGTCCCTTAATGAAGAAAGTGAGGGCAGCAAACCACAAGTTCCCAACACTTTGTTAGTTGGTGAAAAGGAGTTCATTCATACCCTAAAAGAAGGTGATGGCATAGGTTTTGCATTGGTAACTAAACCAGTTGATGAAAAGAAAGAAAAGAAGGTAGAAATCCCATATGAGGTGTAGCAACTTCTATATCAGTTTAAGTCAATTGTTAATGATGGTCAACCAACCTCTCTACCTCCTCAAAGAGCCATTAGCCACCAGATAGACTTCATCCCAGGTGCATCCTTACCAAATCAAGCTGCTTACAAAATGACACCTGAACAAAATCAGGAAGTGGCAAGACAAATCCAAGAGCTCTTAGACCAAGGATTGATTAGAAAAAGTATTAGTCCTTGTGCAGTACCCACAGTTTTAGCACCTAAGAAAGGTGGGGCTTGGAGACTTTGTACAGATTCAAGAGCAATAAACAGGATCATAATCAGGTATAGATTCCCCATCCCTAGGATAGAAGATCTTATGGATTGTTTAGGGGGAGCAAAATATTTCAGTAAGATAGACCTAAAAAGTGGTTATCATCAAATCCGCATCAAAGAGGGGGATGAATGGAAAACAGCTTTCAAGACAAATGAGGGGTTGTATGAATGGCTAGTCATGCCATTTGGGTTAAAAAATGCACCCAGTACATTTATGAGATTGATGAATGAGGTGTTACATGACTTCATAGGTAGGTTTGTAGTTGTGTACCTTGATGACATCTTAATTTTCAGTCAAACCAAGGAAGAACACCTCCAACATTTGCAGATTGTCTTACAAAGATTGAATGATGAACAACTTACTATCAATCTAGAGAAATGTGATTTCCTTAAGCAAGAGCTGGTCTATTTGGGTTTTGTTGTTTCAGGGGGTGATTTGAAGATGGATCCAAGTAAGGTAGAAGCCATAGTTGGCCAACCCCTAAGAATGCTAGTGATGTCAGGAGTTTTCATGGACTTGCTCAATTTTATAGGAAATTTATCAGAGGTTTCAGTGAAATATGTGCACCTATGTTGGAAACCATTAAGGGTGGTGTGAAAGTGAAATTTCAGTGGACAGAAGTAGCCAACAAGGGATTTGAGTTGCTGAAAGTCAGAGTTGCTAGTCAACCAGTGTTGATTCTACCTAGTTTTGACAAATTGTTTACCTTAGAGTGTGATGCAAGTAACATTGCTATTGGTGTTGTTTTGAGTCAGGATAATAGGCCTGTTGCATTTTTCAGTGAAAAGCTTAATGATGCTAAGAAGAAATATTCTTCATATGATCTTGAAATGTATGCTTTGGTTCAGGCACTTAGAAAATGGAGGCATTATCTTCTTCCTAAAGAATTTGTGGTTTACACTGACAACCAGGCACTTAGTTTTCTCAATTCACAGGATAAGCTTAGTCACAGACATGTTAAATGGGTAGAGTCTTTGCAAGCATATACCTTTACTTTGAAGCATAAGAAAGGACAGTGCAATAAAGTAGCTGATGCATTGAGTAGGAGGTTACTTACTGTTCAAGAAATTCAGATTAGAAGTATTGGTATAGAATGTTTTAAGGATTTATATCCACATGATTCTGATTTTGCTGATATTTACAAGATTTGTCAAGATTTTCAGAATACTTTTCATAGTGAATATGCTGACTATACTTTGCAGAATGGATTGTTATTCAGGGGTGGACAGTTGTGTGTGCCAAAAGGTTCAATGAGGGAGAATCTGATACAGGAAAAGCACAATGGTTGCTTGAGTGGTCACTTTGGTCTTAATAAGATTTTGGAATTGGTTCAAAGGCACTATTTTTGGCCTAAGATGCAGGCAGATGTTAGGAAATATGTTGAGCAATGCATGGTATGTCAGAAAGCCAAGGGTACTAGCACTAATGCTGGTTTGTATCAGCCTCTTCCCATACCTTCTAGGCCTTGGGATTGCATCAGTATGGATTTTGTGGTAGGTTTGCCCAAAACTAAAGCAGGATGTGATAGTATTTTTGTGGTTGTTGACAGATTCAGTAAAATGGCACATTTCATACCTTGCAAAACTACTAATGATGCTAGTCACATTGCTTTTCTTTTCTTTAAGGAAGTTGTAAGAATTCATGGTTTGCCATCCAGTATTGTATCTGATAGAGATGCTAAGTTTTTGGGTCATTTTTGGAAAACTTTATGGAAGAAATTGGGTACTAACTTGTCTTTTGGCTCAGCTTATCATCCATAGATAAATGGCCAAATAGAAGTGGTGAACAGAACATTGGGTAACCTACTCAGATGTCTTACCAAAGAATATGGGCAAAGTTGGGATCAACTCATCCATTAGGCAGAGTTTGCATACAATGACAGTGTAAATAGATCCACTGGTAAGAGCCCATTTCAGATTGTTTATGGAATGCATCCTAGAGGTATTTTCGAGTTAAATGATGTAAATAATTTGCAGCAAGTGAGTGGTATAGTAGAAGATATGGCACAGTCTATGAAAGAAATTCATGAGCAGGTACAGAAGTCTTTACAGGAATAACTCAAAAAGTTAAGGAGAGAGTTGATGCTTCAAAAAGAGATGTTCAATTTTCAGTGGGTGATTATGTGATGGTCCATCTCAACAAGTCACGGTTATGGAAAGGAGTGCCTACTAAGTTGTAAATGAGAAGAGTAGGACCATGCAAAATCTTGGCTAAATATGGCCATAATGCTTACAAAGTTGATTTGCCTAATGAAGTTTCTATGTCTCCTATTTTCAATGTTGCAGATTTGGTGCCATTCAAAGGGGAGCTACCATCAAACTCACAAAGAGTTTCAGATCTTTCTCATTCCCTTTCTGATCTTTCTCTCCCCTCTTCTTCTACTCCCATTCCTCAGCAGGTACTAGATTCAAGAATCATCAAAAAGACAAGACACCATACCTACATGGAGCATCTTATCAAGTGGAAGGATAAACCAGTTTCTGAAGCCACTTGGATACCTAAAAGTGACTTTCTCAAAGCTGGAATTCCTCTTTCTTTACTGTCCAAAGGAGTCACATGACTTCTTTGTCCTAAGGGGAGTATGGTGCAGGAGCACCTGAGCACCTGAATGCTCAAATCCTAGCAGGTATAGCAATTTGTTGCAAATTAAGCATGTGTGTTTATTTTATGCTTCTAGTAGATTTAATAGGTTTTTTTTGTGGTGTAATAAGGTTTGGAACTCATTTTTGTTTAAGAGTTTCCAAGATTTTTGTTTTTTTGCTCAGTGGGCCAAAAACTGTCAATTTTGGGTCCAAATGAGCATTTTTGAATTTTTGATGTTGTAAAGCCTTGAAAGACATTGGAGCATGTTTATTTAGTGTTTCTAATGATGTTGAGTCATTGGTTTGAGTGCCAAGTCACCGGGAGTCAAAATGCAACTTTTTGAGCAACAAAAAGTTGTCAAAAGTTGTCAAAAAGTGCAAAAAAGTGATTTTTGTTGGTTTTGGTTAGTTCCAGCCTATACTTGTCTGTACAAGGGCTTCAATAAGTTGGCACATATATAAAAACCATGTTCCCATCATTGTATGTGTGGTTCCTGTTGGAAAAATAAAAGAAATACTTGTTTGTTCTTGTATTTTGTGAGTTTTAACTAGTTTCCTGCACTTTTGAGAGTACAGTCCATACCATGGGTTCTTGAGTCTGTACTACTCTTGTTTTTAATTGGTGTGATCTCATTTGATGTTTGAGTAGTGATTTGGAACAAGTTTTGTTTGAAGTGCTCTTGAGAAAGGCACTGTTTTGTGGTTCCAATGGAAGGTCATTCATGGTCCAACTAATTTCTTCAAAGTCTCTTCATCCATGGCTTTGAGGAAATTTGTTGGACCCTTTGTATATACTGTATTATACATCTATTTTACTTCTCTAGCAATGCACAAGTGCTTGTAAGCCCATGGCAAGTATGTGAAGTGAACATCTTGGCTTGGGTATCCTTAAAGTTGATTGAATGGTACTTTGTTGTTCATAGCATTGTACTTTGAAATGTTGAAGAAGAATTAAGTTGGAAAGAGTTATCATTTCCTTTTACCATCCTTGTCTCTCTCATGACTTGGTTGGATGCAAGAAGAAAAGGTGTAATCAGACTGTGAAATAGTGTGTCACTGTTACATTGTTAAAAACCACATTGCCAACCTCCCTAATGGACAGTATGGAATGATGGATTCCTCTTTCATGCATCATGGGAATGTATTTACAATTTTTTTCAATGCTAAGAAGACAAGATGCACAATTTGATTGTAAAGGACCTAAATAAGGATCCTAGAAAAGTGTATTCTCTGTCATAGTCTTATAATGCTGTCATGTTTTGTGGCATCTTTTAAGTGCTCAAACTTACAAGGTTTTTGAAGAGGCTATATGCATTGTGTTACCTTGCTATTAACACCTTTTTTCAGGTCAAGGACAGAGTGAAGAAGTAAATTAAAACAAAGAAAGAAAGTGTAAACAGTTTTAAGACTGTTAAAAGTGCAGTGATGGCGGGTGTATGAGCAACAGTCATAAGAAATCCTTTCTTATTTGCTTTGCAGAGTGTTCCAAATTATGCCAAGTCATCATTGCATCTTTATTTGACATACCTTCATTGTATTTGGTTTACAAATGTTGAAAATGTATGCAAAACATTAAAAACATTGTGTCTCAGTCCTCTAGACTGTTATTTCTGTGTAAGGGCAGCAGTATGGCATTTGTTTGACATAATGACAACATTAAAAGATGGATTTTGGATCCTTGGAAGTGTTTGGTAGATGTCATAGCAAGGTTTGAACATTTAAATTGGGTCTAGTATCATGAAGAAGACCTTTAATTTGCAAACCCTCACTAAAACCTTCAAAAACCCTTGAAAAATGCCTATTTTGTGGGACAGTCCTCAAACAGTCCATACAATACTTTCCATAGAAAGAATCCTTGATTTTTCATCATCAATTGACCACATCTCCAAGGGTTTGTCATGAAGTTTAGCAGATTGAGCAGGGTGAACAAATTTCACTAAAAACTAGGGCTAATCCTAGTAGCCTTTTTGGTGCAAATTTGACCATTTCATGAAATCGGTAAGAAGGGAGTAGCAATTGATTGTTTCAAATCATCAAAATTGATGAGTTAAGACCTGAGACAGCCTACTACAAGCTCCATAGCATTGCATTAAGTCATTTGATCAAGATGACCCTTTGAACCTAGAAGTTGCCTTGAGTAGAACAACGCTCTTTGCATCCAACTTGGATATTTTCACTCTTGAAAAGTGAGGAACAGTCATCAGGCTTTGCAGACCTATCTAGATGCTCAGTCAACACATTGATATGATTGAAATCCTTACAGGTGCAAACAAGGTCAGGTAAACCATGGTTCTCCAACAGTTGCCCATTCCTGGAAGAGAGGAGATTCAGCCAGTTGGACAACCAAACTTGTTCATTTTTAGTGACACACAAGAGGACCTCATTTCAGATTTGAATGCCTTAGCATGGAAGGTAAGAAGGAGTGATATACAATACAATAGGGTGCAAGCAGTTTTGAATAGAGAGGAGGAGATAGGAGAAAGGTTTAGAAGAATCCCATTTATGCCTAGGGATTGATTTGGGAAGCACATTGAGAACAAAAGCCCACCAACCTCAAAAGAAGACCAACTTCTACTCTACCTCCTCATCAGATAGATCGACCATCCTGCATAAGTACTGCTCCCAAACCATCTAAGGAAGCATCTGTGCATACCACAAAATCAGCTGAGGGATTTGGTACAACAAGAATAGGTGCGCTAGTAAGAGCCTTTTTGAGTTACTGAAAGGCCCTCTCACATTTTTCTATCCACTCAAATTTATTTCCCTTCTGCTAAAGAGATGTGATAGGATGTGCAATCCTAGAGAACCCCTCAACGAAGCATCTATAATATCCTACTAAGCCCATGAAACTCCTGTCCTCTGTCACACTAGTTAGCACTGGCCAAACCATGATAGCTCTAATCTTTTATGGGTCAACTAAGATCCCATCTCCTAACATGACATGCCCCAAATATTGGACCTCTATTTGGAAGAAGGCACACTTAGACAAGATGCCATATAACTGATTCTCTCTCAAACATTTCAATACCTGACGCAAGTGCTCCTCATGCTATTCCTCATTCCAAGAATATATCACTATGTCATCAAGGAACACAATCAAAAATCTGTCTAGAAAGGTGCTGAATACCCCATTCATGAGACTCATGAATACTTTTGGAGCATTCGTAAGGCCAAAAGGTGCTACTGTGAACTCATAGTGGCCATATCTAGTTTAGAAAATAGTTTTTTGAATATCACTCTCCATTATCCTCAACTAATGATATCCCGACTTTAGATCTATCTTTTAAAATACCCTAGCTCCCTGTAACTGATCAAATAAGTCATCGATCCTAGGCAATGGATACCAGTTCTTAATAGTAACTTTGTTTAGTTGTTGGTAGTCTATACATAACCATAGAGATTCATCCTTCTTCTTTACAAAGATAACTGGTGCACCCCAAGGAGAGACGCTAGGATGAATATGGTATTTTTTCCAAAAGTTCCTTAAGCTGAATCTTGAGCTCATTGAGCTCATTAGTGGTCATTATGTATGGTGTTCTCGAAACTAGCTCAAATCTTGGTACCAAATCCATATGAAAATCAACTTCTCTATGAGGTGGCATACTCGGTATCTCAGAAGGAAAAACATATGCAAATTCCCTAAGAATAGGATGGTCATCAAGTGAGCGTTCCTTCCCATCCTCCTCTTCCTTATCACTAATAGTGATGGCAAATAACCGACATCCCTTTTGCATGCTCCGCTTAAGCTGCATAGCAGAGATCATATGAAGTAATATGGGTCTTTGAACTCTTGAAATTATAGTGGAATTACCATGATCATCAACACATTCAATCTTCTTATGTCGACAATCCATCTTGGTTATGTGGACAAATAGCCAATCCATGCCAAGAACAATGCCATAAGATCCCACTGGTATAACTCAAAGGTCTGCTATGGTGGTTATATTTCCAATTTGAAGTTGGAAATCCCTAACCATTGATTCAACGGACACTCTAACTCCTGAAGATAACTCAACTTCCCAACTAACATCTTGCCTAGTTGCCACTAGCCCGCAACGCTCCACAACCAATAGATAAATAAAATAATATGTAGCTCCTTAATCAAATAGGATAGTAACACTGCTACCTTTGATCATACCTATGGCCTCTATAACTGTGGCCTGATGCTCATCTTGGTGGTGGGACTTATGTCCCGAATTGTAGGTTTTGAACCTACCATGTGCTGACTACCTACCATTTGTCTCTGTGGGAACTCTCTCACCATGTGTCCCATGGCTCCACAAGTAAAGCAAGTGCCATGTGTCTGAATCTGAACACCCTATGGCCTAGGATACTGCTACCCTCATGTCCTACTAGATCCACTATAACCATCCTTGATGGACTGCTGAGTCTGAGTCATAGGTATGTATGGAACTTGTGGTCATTGATCACGTCTAGGACCCTGTGTCTGCCACTGCTTGGGATTAAAGCCCTATTGTCCCTATGGAGGCCTTTCCCTTCGATTCTAATGAGACTGCTACTATGTTGGCATTATGTGAACTGGTATGTGGACATAATGATATTGTATGTTGTCATTGATGTCAATATGTTGAAGAGGTATGAACCGGCATATGTGAGAACCGGTATAGCACTGTGAACTGGCATTTGTGCCAAAGTGAAGCGGTGTGCTTGTTCAAGGTGAACCGGCATATGGTTATGGGAACTGGCACATGGAAGCATTGTATGACTACTGGTTGGTACTCTCAACTTCAGGGTTTCCGATTGAAGTGCTTCAAGCCTGTATGGCTCAACTGGTGACATTGTGTGATGAGTTAGCATTGTAATGAAGAATAAATCATGTTGCCACGTCAGCCTTGTGCACGTGAAGGATCTTGAATAAAGGAGATTGTTCCTATCTACCTTGGGAATGTACGAGTCTATAAATGGTGATAACGTGTGATGGGTTATCAGCCGCCATGAAATCGGTGGAAAATGAACGATGGAGAATGTCTTGAGATTGGATCAAGACTGTTGCATTTAATATAGTATGATCAACGGTCAAGATTGAACCATTTGAATTCCTTAACCTAACAAGTTTAGGGTTTAGGGTTTATGCTACCGACCTGTCTGTTGTCCTATAAGGTCGATGTTGTGATTCTTTCAGAGGTTGTTGGCAAAAGTTGTGTGTGAGTATCCAAGAGAAGGGATATGTGATTCTTACTAGACCAGAGGAGAGAAGTGATACCTACAGAGTGTAAGTGTAGAAGGTGAAGAGGAGCTTAAGCGGATCTACATTAGCATTGAGTGTTGTTACCAGATCATTGTAATACCTATTGATCTCTAACCACCTCAATAGTTGGAAAATCCCCTAACAGGGTAGCCTTAACCGGCTTGCTGTAAATCCCTTAACAGGGCAACTCAAAGTTATTGAGATCTGGAAAGATAGAGAGCTCTGGAAATCCTTTACCTATTGAGTTCTTGAAATCCTCTAACAAGATAACCTGTAACAAGGTTTAACCCTTAACTGGGTATTGTAGCCATCCCCTAACCGGGTGATCCCTAACAGGATCGGTTCCTAACAGAACCTATTGTATCTGTCTTTAACAGGACAAGGCTCCTAACAAAGCGGACTTCCAAAGAGTTCAACAACAAGCTTGTGGGTATTCATCCCTATCGTGGTTTTTCCCAGTTGGGTTTCCACGTGAAAAATATGTGTGTCATGTGTGATTCTTTGTTATTACCTGTTAAGCATATGGTGGTTCTATGTGTTATGCCTGTTAATAAAACATGTTGAACTAGCTGTTGTGAAGATATGATGATAGATTACTTGTTCATGCATAAGGGTGAAATGGTAGTGTAGTTTTGAGTTGAGTGGAAAGATAAGTGAGTAACCAGTTTATGATTGTTTTAGTTGTTCTGGGGTTTTACCAGTTGCACTCTGTTTCAAACTGGTGTCACTGTTTGCCAGTCATTTGGAGTAATTTTTGTTGAACCGGTTTAGGACTATATTTTGTCTGTACTGATTCACCCCCCCCCTCTCAGTACCGGTTTGGTACTATTTTCTCATCATTGAGTTATCAATTAGTATCAGAGCATCCTCTAGGTCCTTTGTGTTGTAAGCTTAACCACTTGAGGTAAAGATCTCAGTCAAATGATGAAGAGGGAAGGTCCAAAGTTTAACAAGGAAAATTTCGGTATATGGAAAGATAGGATGAAGGTATTTATCAGAAGCATGGGTGCTCAACACTGGAGTTCTGTTGAGAATGTCTATGTTGTCCCTACCGATACTCTCACCGATGACCAAAAGAGAGAGATACAAGAAAATGGGCAAGTCATGGAAGCCCTTATTAGTAGTCTATCTGACATTGAGTTTATTGATGTTCAGGACAAGGTAAATCCCAAAGAGGTATGGGATGCTCTTGAAAATATCTATGGTGGTGATGAACATGTAAAACAGGCTAAGGAAGAAAGCCTGAGAGGGAAGTTTGAAGATATGTGGATGGTTGAAGGTGAGACCATTCAGCAGTATGGAATAAGAATCAAAACAGTTGTTGGAGAAATCAAGAGTGCAGGTGGTAAAATAGAAGATTCCACTGTGGTAAGCAAAGTCCTGAGATCCCTATTGTCAGTCTATGCAATAAGGGTTGCTGCTATTCAGGAGCTGAGATCAATAGACAAGACTAAGGTATCCTTGGACTCCATCATAGCCAAGTTGACAGCCTATGAGCTAAATAGTTTTGATGGCAATGTTCAAAAGACTGAATCAGCTTTTAAAGCCTCTGCTATACCATCCAGAAAAGGAAAAGAAGCTAGCACTAGTGATGAACCTAGATAGAACAGAGAAATGGATGATGAGGAGATTTTGATGGTATTTGAAGCTCTCCTTGCCAGGAAGCTTCCTAAAGGAACCGGTAAATACAAAGGTAAGCTACCTTTGAAATGCTTTTCTTGTAACCAGATAGGACATATTGCTATAAACTATCCTAATGGCGATAACAAGGACAAACCAAAAAGGTTCAGAAAATTCAAAGGAGGAAACTGGAGAAACTGTTTTGTGGTAGTTGATGAAGGTGTCACAGATGAAGAATCAGAGGATGAAGAAAATGAAGATATTGTGTTTGTTGCTGTCAAAGAAGATTTGTCAGACAAGAAGGCTCTTGTCTCCCGGTTTGATAATTCCAATGAGTGGATCATTGATAGTGGCTCTTCTCACCATATGACCGGTGACCAGAGCAAGTTTCTATCCTTGGAGGAGTATGATGGTGGTGTGGTTCACTTTGTCAATGATGCACCATGCATGGTCAAAGGCAGAGGGTCCATCTCTCTGAATGGAAAGAGTAGTGCTAACAATGTGTACTGGGTTGATGGTCTTAGACACAACCTTCTGAGTGTTTCCCAGTTGAATGATAGTGGCCTCACTCTGGAATTCAAGAATGGAGTTTGCAGAATCAAAGGAAAAGATGGTGAATTGGTGGCAACCGTCATGCAGACCAAAGGTAACCTATTTCATCTGAATGCAAATATAAGTACATGTCTTATGGCTAAATTTGATGATAGTTGGAGGGTCTGCCATGTAAACTTTGATAACATTGTAAAGGCCAGTAAGATCAAGGCAGTTAGAGGGTTTCCGGTGCTAAGAAAACTGGATAATACCTTGTGCAGAGAATGTCAATTGGGGAAAATATCTTCCTCAACCTTTAAAGGTAAATCTTTCACTACTAACAACTTGCTTGATCTTGTGCATATTGATTTGTGTGGTCCTATGAAAACTAGGAGTGTGCAGGGTGATAGGTACTTCATGATTCTCATTGATGACTGCTCAAGAATGATGTGGGTCACATTCTTGAAAGACAAGTCTGAAGCCTTTGTAAAGTTTAAAGCTTTCAAAGCATTAGTGGAGAAGGAAAGCGGTAAAAGGATCAAGTGCCTGAGAACTAATCAAGGAGGGGAATTCACTTTCGATGAATTCAACAATATTGTGAATAATTTGGCATCAAGAGGCAACTGTCTGCCCCCCGGACTCCACAGCAGAATGGCCTAGTAGAGAGGAATAATCAGACTGTGGTTGAAGCAGCTAGAACCATGTTGATTCAAGGAAAGGTAGCTCACACCTTTTGGAGAGAAGCAGTAAGCACTGCAGTCTATACAATGAACTGGGTACTCATCAAGAAAGGTAAGGACAAAACTCCTTATGAGTATTGGACCGGTAAGACACCCGTGGTTAGCTACTTTAGGGTATTTGGTAGCAAATGTTACATCAAGAGAAGTGAACATCAGGGCAAATTTGAAGCTAAATGTGATGAGGGAATATTCTTAGGATATTCCACCAAGAGTAAAGCTCTCAAGTGTTTCAACAATAGGACTCAAATAATTATGGAAAGTATGAATGTGAGAGTTGATGAAACCTCTGAGAAACTGGAGGAAACTGGCAGTGAGCAAGCTATAAATGAGTCGATTGCAACCTTCTGGGAACCGGTTGTCAGTCAACCAAGTACCAGTAATAGTATTCCTGAACCGGTGAATGTTGATACTGATGAAGATGAGGATGAAGAGGAAAAGCAAGAAGAACCAGTCAAGACTATTCCTCGGTATGTCAAGTTGAATCATGATCCTAAGCAGATCATAGGAGATAAGGATGCAGGAATCCTTACAAGAAGAAAGATCAGAGAAAACTCATGTATGATCTCTGAATTTGAGCCTAAATCATTCAAAGAGGCTCATAAAGATGAAGACTGGATCAAGGCAATGGAAGAGGAACTTGACCAGATAGAGAAAAATGGTACATGGTCATTAGTACCCAGACCAGAGCATAAAAATGTCATTGGCACCAAATGCGTGTTCAGAAACAAGCTGAATGAGGATGGCACAATGATTAGGAACAAAGCCAAATTGGTGTGCAAAGGATATGCTCAAGAAGAAGGAGAAGACTATGGAGAAACCTTTGCTCCTGTAGCCAGATTGGAAGTAGTTCGTATGCTTCTTGCATATGTAGCTTTTAAAGGCTTCAAAGTATATCAAATGGATGTAAAATCTGCATTCCTAAATGGTGTACTTGAAGAGGAGGTGTATATTGAGCAACCAGATGGGTTTGCCCTATCTGAAGATAGTGACATGGTATGTAGGCTACATAAAGCCTTATATGGTCTAAAGAAAGCACCTAGGGCATGGTATGAGCGCCTACATTCCCATCTTGTGAAGATTGGATTTGAGAGAACAAGTGAAGATAGCAATATCTACTTGAAGTCTGAAGGAGATCAGATCCTGATCTGTGAGGTATTTGTTGATGACATTATCTTTGGTGGAGATGACAAGATGAGTCATGAGTTTGCAGATGAGATGAAGAAAGAGTTTGAGATGTCACTCATAGGGGAGATTAAGTTCTTCATTGGACTGCAAATCCAACAGATGAAAGATGGAATCTTTATCACTGAGTCCAAATATGTCAAAGAGGTGTTGAAGACCTTTGGCATGGAAGATAGCAAACCGGTTGGTACACCGATGGTGACCGGTTGCAAATTATCAAAAGAGGATGATTCCACATTGGTTGATGAGAAGGAATACCGATCGATGATTGGTAAGTTGCATTATGTAGTGCATAGCAGACTAGATATTGCACATGCAGTTGGCATTACTGCAAGGTTCTAGAAAAGTCCAAGAGAATCCCACTTGGTTGCAGTCAAGCAGATTCTTAGGTATCTGAAGGGAACAGTTGACTATGGATTATGGTACCCATACAGCAATGATTTCAACCTGAAAGTATTCACAGATGTTGATTGGGCAGGTAATGTGGATGATCGGAAAAGCATAATCAGTGGTGCATTCTTTCTCGGTGGCAGACTGGTCTCATGGATGAGTAAGAAGCAGAGTTGTATCTCTCAGTCTACAGTGGAAGCGGAGTATGTTGCAGCTTTCATGAACTGCACTCAGACAATCTGGATGAAGCATGTATTAGATGGCTTCAAAATCCCTGTATCTGAATCGGTAAGTATATTTTGTGATAACACAAGTGCTATCAATATTTCAAAGAATCTAGTTTTACATTATAGAACCAAGCACTTTGAGCTTAAGTATCATTTCTTGAGGGAAAAGGTTCAGAACAAAGAGATTGCACTGGAGCATGTGTCCACTAAGGAGTAATTAGCAGAGATATTCACCAAGTCTCTCCCAAAGACTACATTTACACACTTAAGAGGTGAATTAGGGGTATTGCCCCTTCAGGAGGTGAACTAAAGGTATATGCTCCACATCAGTCATGTATTGCATATTTAAACCTTTCTTCAGGATTGACGTGTTGAAGGATGCTACTCCTCAAGGGGAGCAACATAATGGAATAAGGAAGCTTGTGCCTCCACTTTGGCATTGTTGTCAAAGGGGGAGAACATCTAAAGCGGGGAAGATATCTGTAGAAATTGGGGGAGAAGATGTGAAGCGGAGAGATATCTTTGTATATTGCCATCAATGCTAAAGGGGGAGATTGTTGGCATTATGTGAACCGGTATGTGGACATAATGACATTGTATGTTGTCATTGATGTCAATATGTTGAAGAGGTATGAACCAGCATATGTGAGAACCGGTATAACATTGTGAACCAGCATTTGTGTCAAAGTGAAGCGGTGTGCTTGTTCAAGGTGAACCGACATATGGTTATGGGAACCGGCACATGGAAGCATTGTATGACTACCGGTTGGTAGTCTCAACTTCAAGGTTTCCGGTTGAAGTGCTTCAAGCCTATATGGCTCAACCGGTGACATTGTGTGATGAGTTAGTTTTGTAATGAAGAACAGATCATGTTGCCACGTCAGCCTTGTGCGCGTGAAGGATCTTGCATAAAGGAGATTGTTCCTATCTACCTCAGGAATGTGCAAAGTCTATAAATGGTGATAACGTGTGATGGGTTATTAGCCGCCATGAAATCGATGGAAAATGAACAATGGAGAATGTCTTGAGATTGGATCAAGACTGTTGCATTCAATACAGTATGATCAATGGTCAGGATTGAACCATTTGAATTCCTTAACCTAACAGGTCTAGGGTTTAGGGTTTATGCTACTGTCCTATCTATTGTCCTATAAGGTCAATGTTGTGATTATTTCAGAGGTTGTTGGCAAAAGTTGTGTGTGAGTATCCAAGAGAAGGGATACGTGATTCTTGCCAGACTAGAGGAGAGAAGTGATACCTGCAGAGTGTAAGTGCAGAAGGTGAAGAGGAGCTTAAGAAGATTTGCATTGGCATTGAGTGTTGTTACCAGATCATTGTAATACCTATTGATCTCTAACCACCTCAACAGTTGGAAAATCCCCTAACAGGGTAGCCTTAACCGACTTGTTGTAAATCCCTTAACAGGCTAACTCAAAGTTATTGAGATCTGGAAAGCTAGAGAGCTCTAGAAATCCTTTAGCTATTGAGTTATTGAAATCCTCTAACAAGATAACCTATAACAAGGTTTAACCCTTAACCAGGTATTGTAGCCATCCCTTAACCGGGTGATCCCTAACAGGATCAGTTCCTAATAGAATCTATTGTATCTGTCTTTAACAGGACAAGGCTCCTAACAGAGCGGACTTCCAAAGAGTTCAACAACAAGCTTGTGGGTATTCATCCCCACCATGGTTTTTCCTAGTTGGGTTTCCACGTGAAAAATATGTGTGTCATGTGTGATGCTTTTATCTTGTGATGCTTTGTTATTGCCTGTTAAGCATATGATGGTTCTGTGTTTTATGCCTATCAATAAAACATGTTGAACTAGTTGTTGTGAAGATATGATGATAGATTACCTGTTCATGCATAAGGGTGAAATAGTAGTGTAGTTTTGAGTTGAGTGGAAAGCTAAGTGAGTAAGCGGTTTATGATTGTTTTAGTTGTTTTGGGGTTTTACCGGTTGCACTCTGTTTCAAACCAATGTCACTGTTTGCCAGTCATTTGGAGTAATTGTCGTTGAACCAGTTTAGGACTGTATTTTGTCTGTACTGATTCACCCCCCCCCTTCTCAATACTGGTTTGGTACTATTTTCTCATCATTGAGTTATCATGCTGAGGGTGATAGGGTTTGTAGGACCCCAAAGAATGTCTATGATTTCCCTTCCAATGGGGCTTCTGAAACCTGAATGGATGTGGTGTAGGGTTACAGTTTTGAAACTGATCTCATGTATCTTGTGACTTACCCTAAATCTCCTCTACTAATAAATCCTTCTCCACGGTAAGCCAAAGGCTCCCTGGAGCTGCCATGCATACGAGTCCTGCTATCCCGACATTTAGTCCTTTGATAAAATTGTTAACTAGCAATTTCTCATCCTTCATGTAATCCAAATAAGGTAGTAGCTCAAAGAGCTTACTCTCATATTGTGACACTGTGAGTCCCCTCTGCTGAAGATCATGGAACTCATCAATCCAGTGTTGCCTAAAATTCTTTGACAAATATCTTTCTCTGAACCTCTCCAAGAAGGTATCCCAAGTGAGTGTGTCAATCACTAAATCATTCTTATATTCCTCTTGCCTCCACCATGTGGAAGTTGACCCTGCCAAGAGATGTACAACAAATCATGCTTTCAAATTGCTCTCATAGGGATGCAATTCGAAGCACCTCTCTAAGCTCAAAAGCCATGACTCAGCTTCTACCCCATTGGTAGATCTTGTAAATGATGGTGGTTGTGGGCATAGTAGCTCTCTAATATGATCTCCTGGATCACAGGCGCTCTCTCTACAACCACTAGTGCTATAACTGGTGGTGGCTCAAGTAGATGAACTAACTCTGGCTCATGCTCATCCTGTCCCTTTGTACGACTAGGAGGGGGACTCCTACTCCATTCTCTATCTGCTAATCTATAGCCCTCTGAAACCTGTTATTCTTCTTGGTGACCAACTAGTGGTAATCTATCCTGGATTATCCCTATCAGGTTCTGTAATGCATTCAAAATGTCTCAGTTTGGGTCTAAAGGTTGTTCAGGAGGAGCCCCCTGATTCCCTTCAGGAGCTGACTCTTCATGTCCAATGTCCTCGCATGCTATGTGAGCACATCTAGAACCCCTTCTACGTCTATGAGATTTTCGTGTAGCTGGAGGCATCCTACACAAGTAATAAAATAAATAAATGATAATTTTAAGCAAAACATAATGGAGAAAGGTGTTAGACACAATGCACCACTCAGAGGGGGGTGAATCAATGGTTCTCAAATTTTCCCTTTGACTATTCTAGTTGAGCATACCGGTTAATAGATTCTAACTCAATGCAGACTTACCGGTTTATAGGAGAGACCACCATAAATGAAAACACACACAAAGGGACATCACATAACACCAGTATGTACGAGGAAAACCTAAGATGGGAAAAACCTCGATGAGCAATGTTGTTGGAGTCTACTGCTCCAATCCAGCCTCACAATGAATCTTTGTTACAATGTTTAGGGCTTCAACCCAAGGAGCTACAACCCCTGATTTAGGGCACCAACCCAAGGAGCACCAACCCCTAACATGTTTATGGGCTACAACCCAAAGGAGCTATAACCCTTGCACTAACCTACAACTTAGTGATCACAATGATAGCTTCAAATACAAAAGTAGTTATTTTGTTACAAGTGAGTCTTGTAACCATTTCATATACCTTACTCTACCGGTGAGACACCTTCTCTGCTACACTGATGCACCTCTCTCCCTGGTGCTCTTATCTATTGTTGTATTGTTGACAAACTCTATTGGTTCACCTCTCCTTTGTTCTTCTCTACTGGATCTCTTCCTCACTGCTCTTCTCTTTACCGATACTATGCTCTATCAGTTCTGTGACTTCCTTCTCTGCAGCTTCCTTCACTTCTGCTCTGCTGATATGGACACTATCGATTCTTCTCTGCTATCGGTTGAACACTTCAACCTGGTTCTCCCTCACCCTCAGTCTCTTCTCAGATACTTGTTGAGCACTTGACTGATTTTCTCTCACATGCAAAAGTAACACTTAATCACTTCGCAGCAACACTATCTTCCTCTCTTCAGCAGCACTTCACAATATCTTTGGCTTGCATCTTTATAGCCTGGTTTTCCTGCCAAAATCCAATTCAAAAACATGGGCAGTTAGGTTTTCCTCATCATCCTCGAGGAAAACCAAATCCAATCAGATCTTGTTCGATCTAATCTCCCACACAGCCAACTATACATCTTCATCATTAATGCACCTTCCAATACACATCTTCTAATATTAGCAACTACGACCTCATCTCTATCAAAATGCTATTAATGTTTTTGTTGTTTCCTTCTCGAGGTCTTCTCACAATCTAATCTTCTTGCTTAGATCCAAACGCCAACAACTCCCTAATTTGTCTCTGTCACTCATTCTTCCTCGAGCTACACTCTTCTGATCCAATCCACAAATCATAGGATCCATAATAAATGCACAACAGTAGAGACACCTATCTCTACACGGTACTCCACTGATCTTTGCATGCTTGCCACATCATCTCCACATCGACATCCACCTTTTTTAGGTTTTCTATGTCGGTATGGATTGGATCACCGACCAACTCCATTACCGGGTTCATCTACCGGTATACTAACCCTATCGGTTAAACCCTCAAACCACTTTGTCATCAACCTTGCACTCTGCTTCTCTTTTGGTGGACTGCTCAATCGGTCAGCACTCTTGCTAACCTGCCTTATGCACAACTTCATCAGATGGGGAGTCTTTTGTATTTGGACCTTGTCCCTATTATCAGTGGACTTACATACCAATAAACACTCTTGATGACACCATGTCATCAACCTTCCACATACTCCATCTTCAATCAGGCCATTCTTCTCTATTTGCATCAGCTCAGCCTTACCTTCTCCCTGATTAGCTCGGACCATATCTCAACCAGTTTGTCAAAGTGATAAACTCATCACTCTTCATCTATACTGGAATTTGAACATGCCTTCTCAAACAATCCAATGCATATCCCTGATTTCATGCACTTGAGGCATTCCTTTGATTCACTGGTAGATCCAGTGTGAGCCTTCAAAACACCTTCCTTTGCCTCATCGTCCTTATCTCACATGAATATGATGCACACTATGCATAATAGGAGATAAGTTCCACTTACCAGTGAGAGTGAGTCATTGTCATCTACATCCTACAGTGCACTCATGTGGCTTCCCTATTTGTGCAGTAAACCTTCAAATAGGCACATGTGATCTGGTGTGGGCACATTCACTAGCATTCATTGCTTCTCATGATGACTGCATCTTCATCCGGTGGGAGTCTTGTTGTTCAACAACCTCATAGTATACTGATGACTTGTTCATCTTTCTTATCCCATTTTGATGTAATTTATGTAGCATTACGCCTCTTCATCACAAACAACAGCTCAAGCACCTTGCCCATCCTGCTTATACACTAGTCATGAGCTTGTCGGTTGGCAGCTACTCACTTGATTGAATTGTCTTCCCCATGTCAACACATCACTTACCAGTTAACATACATTCCTTACTAGTGATACACTATAATGGTAACCTATCCATCTCATCCACACAATTCAGGAACTAACTTGTGTACCGGTAACACCAGTGATCATTCTTCTGAGTGGCATGCTCTTTCTTGCCTTACCGATGTTCTACAACACAAGGTGATATCAAGGATATCTCATCTTGTACTCCTCCATGACAATGTTGCACATACATCTCTCATATCGGTTGACATCAATGACAACATAATACCAACAAAAGGTTCCCTAGTGTTGAAAACCTGTCTTTGATACCAAAATGTGATGCCCAAACTTTTGGGCAAAACACAACAATTTTTTTTTTTGTAATGCTTAATTATTTGTGATCTATGTTTGGTTAGGTGTGATAGGTCACTCAGTTTCACTATAAGGATATCCTAATGCCATTTTTTAGGGTCTCTAACGTGAGCGATAATTTATTTTATTAAAAGTGATGAGAAACATTTAATTTACTTGAAAATGATTCCTAATTAATTCTATTTTGATTTCCCTTTTATTTACTAATAACATCCATTGTTAATTAAAGTTGAGTAAAATATTCCTCTAAAGTTAACACAACTATAATATTAATTAGCTTGCCCAATAAAAATTTACAATTTTTTTTACTACATTTATTGTTAATATTATTTCCTTTTATAGCTTAAATAGCTTTAGAATCCATTCAATCAATGTTAATACAAATTCATTGTATTAATATTAATTAATTGAGCAACTGATAATAAAGTTTCAAACGTCATTATAATAATTAAATCATTAATAAATGTTCCCACTTGGACTAAATAAATCTATAAGAACAAAAATCCATTAACATATTTTAAAATTTATTAACCCACTACAATACCCCCTTATACTTAAATTAGTTGTTTACATTACCAACAATAAAAATACCCTCTTAAATTAAAAAACATGTTTAAGCATTATAAAATTATTTTATCTAAAATGGGGTTTTCCCTACCAAACTTTATTTTAAATTTTAAACCCGTTTTTATATTCTACCCTTCATGGGTGGCCCTAATCTGTAAATTATATTTTATCTAATTGTTTTTAGGGTTTTCCCTGTTTTTAAACATATCTATCTTTTCTTGGTTTTTTCCTTATTTTCTTTTTAACTAACCCTAACCCTAAATCGGGTTAGGTTTCCTATTTCTAATGTTACTTTTTCTTCTTTTTTTTTAACATCATTTTCTTGCCCCCTACGGGTTTTGGGTTGCAGGGGGTTAATCCAGCGATGTCACTGATAATAACGTGGCACATGACCAATCACAATAGCGCCACTATATTCTCCATGGCAGAGAGGAGGGAGGGAGTCGTTTTATTCCATGGCAAATGGTATTATGTTTGCAGGCGACATTGTAAATGGGGCAGCGGCAGTGTGGTGGCGGCGCCATCAGTGGCGGCTCCACCATGATTTTCTTCATTTCGGTTTTGGATTCAAGTTTTTTTTTGTTTCTTTGTTATATAGTTATGTATGTGTGTGTGCACACTGCGGACATATACACTGTTTTATTTAACAGATTCGTTTGATATATATATGTTGGGTATTTATACTTGAACATATATATACATATATATATATATATACACACATACATATATACATGTATATATGTATGTGTGTGTGTATATATATATATATATATCTATACATGTATACATGTATGTATGTATATATGTATGTATGTTTATGTATATATGTATATGTGTGTATATATGTATGTATATATATATATATATAAATGTATATGTATATGTGTGTGTGTGTGTGTATATGTTCAAGTATAAAGACCCAACATACATGTCTATATATAAATAGGTATGTACACATGTAAAAGATGCTAGACACGTTTTTATATTTTAATCAGATATATGTATGTATATATATATATATATATATATATATATATATATATATATATATATATACATGTATGTATGTATATATACATACATATATGTATATATACATATATGTATATATATACATAGATATACATATACATGTATGTATATGTATGTATACAAACATGTATATGTTGGCTTGATGATAATTGTAATGTATTCATCACTTGTTGTCATTGATGAAACACTCTCACACACATATATGATTACATTGATTACCGGTATAAATTCAATTGGTTTTTACTACCAATCAATATGTTTAAGGTCTATCTCCAAGCAGTACTTTGTGTCAACCGGTATGTGCCTAAGAGATAACTTGTGGTAACATTAAGTCGGCATCAAAGTGAAGATAAAGTTGAAGGTCAAGATCAAGTGGAAGATTACTGGACAACGATTCACTAGTTTTATTCCAACCGGTATTGACTGCTCTAACCGGTATCTGATTTTGTGATGCGTTACCAGCACTGTTTGTTTGGCGGTCATTTTTGTGATGAGTTATGTTTAAATGTCTAGATACACTACACCTAGGAAATTATGTTCCTATGGCTGACATAAGATATGAATGTCTATTTAAAGATATCTTAGTGAATCATTTGAGTATGAACACATAGAGAGTTGTTATGTGAAAAATATTTTGTTGAAAAGCGATAAGTGTTAAGATGAAGAGCAGTGTTGAATGTACTTAGAATGATCTGGTCAAGCAAGTTTGTGCTACTTAGAATAGATCAAATCCTTCTTGTTGTTTTCTAATCATTACAACGGAATAAAATCCCCTAACTGGGTAAGCTTTAACAAGCTTCATTGTACAAATCCTCTAACAAGGTGATCCATTAGTTTGGATTCTAAAATCCTCCAGGAAGGTTACTCCTAACAGGGTATAAGCTTCTAATCAAGCTTGGGATCTCTAACAAGATTCGCTCCTAGCAGAGCTCTTTGTATGACCTTAAGTGGTCAGTTATCTATTACTGCGGATAGTTAACTTGTGAGTTCCATCTCACCGTGGTTTTTACCTATTTGGTATCAGAGCTAGAAGATCCTAAGAGTGTGAGGAGTGACAACTCACACCAGGACCTAGCCAAGAAGGATTTGTTATTTGGTTTCTGCTGATGATTTTTTGGTTGCAAGGTGCTCGTCCATCTAGTTGCAAGAAGGCAGGCAAGGAAGGTTTGTCAAGGGCCAAAGGGATGGTCTAGGGCCATGGGATGGTCCATTGGTTGCAAAAAGACTAGGGAGAGAGGAAAAGAGGAGAACTCCTAGGTGAGGCATAGAGGTTGTTGGTGAGGTGATGCAGCATGGAGAGGTGGACTTATGGTTGGTAAAAGAACTTGGGTGGTAGCCACTACAAACTCCATTGGTAGGAGTCACAAAGAGATTGTTTGACAAGGAAGCAACAACATAAAGAGGCATAAAGAGGTAAAGATGAAGACAAAGGTGAAAATTTCACTCAAATTTTTTCTTCCAGGTCATTGTACCCACGTTTCCAAGGGACTTGGAAACTTTTCAAGGTTGGGAGTATGGTGCAGAGGCACCTAAGCACACAAGCATATCAGAAGGTCAAAAGTCATAATATGAACAATTTTATTGTATTTGAGTCATTCATAATGTATTAAGAATATTTGAGTCCATTGAATCATAATATGTAAGGCTAAATGATATATTTTGTCCAAAGATACCATATTTGGTCCATCTTTAAGTGTTAAAAGTGTCCATGTAAGGGTTTGTTGGGTCTCAAATCAACAGATTGGATGGGTTCTAAGGAAATGCCAACTCCTATGATCAAACCCTCCAATTGACTTGGCCAACATATAGAGTGAACCTATTTAGTTACTAACTCTCTCTCTTTAGGCTCTGCAGGACCTGGGCGGGTATACCTATTCACTGAATGTCTCCAATAAACAGTGCTTTTTATAGCAGATATGTTATCCTATTCTGATATCTCCTGATCTTGAAATGGCATGAGTTCCTTGAATGGAGATATAGTAGACGAGTTCAAGATTGTTATTTTGCTTTGTGTTTCTTAATTACTCCTGTAGCTGTCGAAATAACTAATTATGAAAAGAAATGATGAGTATAACTTGAGATTTTAGCCAGTGCCTTCTTCACTGCATGGGTTACAGAGTCATTACAATTTTCTTCAGGACTTGTAGTGCGAATCTGTGAGACAGTTTTTTAACTCATCCCTTATGAACCTGTCAGTTACTATTTCTTTCAAAACCAAATGAATGCTTATATTATGTGCTGATTGAGTGAATTTAACCCTACCCTTAAGGGACCAGTCAATTAAGCTTTGCAAGGAACAATTACAATCCGCAAGCAAAACTTTTGTTGCAACATTATAACATAAAGCATAGATTTGATCTTAAGAATATGAATAACCTTATCTTTATCAGATAATATCACAGACGATTGCCAAAAGAAAATGAAATAATCCACAACACATATGCAGGGAAACAATTGATCAAGATTTGTATTCCATTGAAGTTCGTACACAAAAGACTTACAAGCTGTCGTTCTTTCGCTCTTAATCCTCTCTAATTCTATCTATCCCTACATTACAAAAATCATTCTCATATATATATGAGGACGAAAGTTTTTCACGAAGAGACACGACTTTTCAAAATATTAGTCGTTAACTCGAGTGTTTCTAAACTTAAGCAAAAAGAGATTCAAAAGCCCCAAATGATGAATGTAATCATCGTCTTTGAATGTTCTGATTCGAGGCGTTTGCTTTTTTAATTCATCCCCTAGCATCAGGTACTTGAATATCATCTGGTTAACGGTAGGGGCCATATCCTTACTCCGATCAATTTCTGACAAGGCCCAATCCTTGACGCTGACAAGTTCCTTTCGCAAATCCTCCAAAGTTATTACCTCTCCTTCCTTGTAGACGGAAGGCATTCCAACGGGTTTTTCATCATCTAATTCTTTTAAATCTCTTCTCAGCATATCCTCGAGTTTGACATGATTATCCATATACGCGTTACCCTCAGCCTTTTCTTCTGGCGTCATGGAATCGTCATTGCTTAGCACCCCCTGCAATCGTGCTCTTAACCGTTCATGCTCTGTTAGCGCTTTTATTGTTCCATTGTAAACTATCCAATATGGTTCGACCTGTAAGAGCATGGTGTTAAACCGATGTCCTATGATGTCATTGACCAATTTGTCCATCTTTTGCTGGATATTGTCTGCGCGTTTATTGGCCTTCTCTGCCTGATATTTCCAGTACAGGGCATCAGAGACGTCATCCAAGCTGCGTCCTGTGGGGTATGAAGTGTATTCGCTGATAGGAGTCCCCGTTTCTAATTGCAATACCTTTGCTTGCAGCTTCTGATTTTCCTCCTTGGACTTTTCATATAATCCCTTGTATGTAATGTTCTCTCTGACCAGAAACTCTGTCTGGTCCAAGTTCAATCTTGCAACATCCAGGTTGAGCTTTGCAGTGACCCTAGGATCAGTTTTTCCAACCTGATGAACCATGAGATGCCCAAAGGTTTCTTCTATATCCACAATGATTGGCCTCTTCCCTTTTGGATATAGTGCCCACTGTAGGAGAGCCTTTTTGTCTGGATCATATCCAGAGCCTAGGAACAGTTTATCTACCTCCTGGGGCAATACCTGCTGATTCAAATCTTGTTTTTTCAAAAAGCCATCAAATAAGAGTGCTGAGTTGATATCCCAACCAGAGAAGATGATCACACCAGCCTCTTTTAATAATTTCCTCCCTTTTTCAGGAGTCATATCTTTCATGAGGACATCAATTTCATCCTGTAATCTCTTCATCTGTTCTTCCTCTGGTTTTCCAGCCATGCTTCGTTTGACATGAGCCCCTTTTTATTGATATAGAAATGAAAGGAATTCCCTAGAGGAGGCGAATCCATCATCAGCAATGAAGTCCTCATGCTCAGTCATTCTTATGTCAACAACATCTTTGATGTTGATTTCTCCTGTGTCCATGTTCATTTCTGTTTCGAAACCAGGAGGATAATCCTCTCTAGGAGAATCAGGTGGGATACTACTGGCAGTTGATTTTGGTGACATGTGAGCTAGGGGCTGACTGTCCCTTTCAGTATTAATGAAGCGAAGGAATTGTGAAGGAACTCTGTGCATAATTTCAGCTTCATGTTGAAGCAGCCTTTTAGCTACCTCCAGAGGATCTTGGAGATTTCCAATTAGGTCTCCATCTATCATTCCCCTTGCCCTTTTCCATTTGTAGGCCTCCCAGACTAACTCACTCTTTCCTTTTAAAGCTTTGGCCTCCTCTCGCTCAAGGTTCTTAATTAGGTCATCTGGCATTTTGGCCATATGTATCCCAGCTTTGAGTTTCTGTGAGGCTCTGGCAGCTTTTATATATCCTTCGGGATCAAAACTCTCCCTAGGCTCACCCAGAGTCATGCCATAGTAATTTAATTTATTCTGTAATAAATGATAACTCTTTGAAATTTTGACAATGAAATCAGAGAAAACTAATAGACCTGGAACAATAGATTGTTTACCAAAATCAGTTAAATGTTTAGCACTGGCAATAGACAATTGCCTTATAATCTCCAAGCTAGCCACTCTATCTGGCACCGTAATTGGAAGCATGTGCGGTTGCCCTTCATATCCAAATACCCTTATCTCTGTGTGATTATCATGGCAATACCAATCACCCCAATTATGTTCAATCTGTGATTCTGGAGAGAAATCCTTTGGCCTGAGGAACCTCTTAATTTCAGGGGACAAAGTATAATCCCTGCATTGTCCAAAAGCTGCACTGAGAGGTTTCACAAAGTATTCTTGAAAATGCCAATATTGGTTGTTCATAAACCTCTGGTCCCATGCTGATACCCACAACTAAACCGGCTTCTTCAGACCATTCTTATCATAAGACCTGATGCTGAACTCATCTGGCCAGAAGTTAATTTCTTGTCCACAATAAAGAAGAATATGCATTAGCATGGAGTATAATGAAAAGTGAACATTCACAAGGTCTCCTTTCATTTTTTCCAGCCCATGATTCAAGGTATCCGCAACATAAGTAGCAAAATCAAATGACCTAGGGTCTTTTGATTGAATATCAGCACACAGAACCATAATCCCAACATCCATGAGTGGATGAGCCTCTATGCCTAGTACTTGGGCTGCAGTATAATACGTATATTTGAAATATGGATGGAAGTGGTTGACGTCAAATGGCACCTTGTCACTTTTGCCAAACTGAACAAATGACCCACCCACTTTTGGCCTGTGAACAGGTAGCCTCCAAGTCCTGTAGATATTTTCCAGACTAAAGAATTCCTGTGAAAGTTTCTTCATATCGATGCTTTCCTCGACTTCCCAGTCTAGATCAAAAACCATATCAATAGTCTTCTTGTTGATTACTACTAATGTATTCCCTCTGTAATCACATATGGTTTTAGTTCTCGGGTTGTAGCAATTTACCAGAGCTTTCATTAATTCTACGTCTACAAACACATTTGGAACTACTAACTTGCCTAAGTTCCTCTTCCACAGATTACTAATGGGTTCGGGTGCATCCCTTCTTTTGTAACCAAACAAAAATAACTCATGTCCTCTTATCTCAGTCCAAATGTCTCCTAGATTTTCAAATTTGTCCTCTAATCCTTCCTCTTCACTTTTAATCTTTTTGGACCTTACACTAGACGATGGACACTGGTCTAATAAGTCCTGAGTCAAAGCTCTCCCTTCTTTCTTCTGTCTCTTGGGCTTCTCTTCAGGGTTTAACTCTTTTCCTTTCCTACTCTTTTTAGAAGAAGAAGACGAAGGTTCCATAGTTACAGTAAATAAGAGAGACAACACTTACTTGGCAAAATGCTCAACTCTTCTGGTTATCGTTTGCAAATCTCTGCAAGTTCTTCACAGCTTCCAATCTCTTAGCATCGATCTGATTCTTACGAAAATTCACTCAGTTCAACTGTAATTGAATGGGAAACTTGTGTACAGTTAATGTTCTGCATCTGTAACGGCTACTCAAGTGTTTTAAATTTAATTGCAGATGTGACACTTTTCAACTGGGCCTTTAATTCCTTCGCGGGAAGTACAGTCCGCTCAAAGTGCGCGCGTTTCAAATTATCGATGAAACCCTTGTCTTCGGCCGAGTGTTTGAATCTTCCATCGAAAGCTCATTCTCTTCGATAATATTGTTTCGGTGAAAAAATTACGTCGAGGAGCCGCTTTTAAGACTCATCGAAATCACTTTTTCATCGATAGTCCCCCTTTTCGACAAGTTGCTCGTGAGTTTCATCGATGCCCTACTTTCGATGAGTTTCTTTCTTCGATGAAGGCTTATGAGTGTTCATCGATATCCCCTTTTTCATCGATATCCCTTTTATCGATGAAACAGCTTTTCTTTTGTTCGACACCACGTTCATCGATGAAACTTGCATTTCGATGAATGTCTCTTGAGTTTCTTCGGTAACGATATTTCTTCGAAATCACCTTTTGCCTTTTCGCTTTTTGCTTTTACCTTTTCGATGAAACCTGGAGTATCGATGAGCGGTTTCTTGCGTTCATCGAAGGTAACTTCTTGCCGAAACACCTTTGCTTAATGCTTTATATGCCCTGTGTCGATGAGAACGCTCTTTCGATGAAACTTCTCCTGCAGTGCTCGATACAGCTTACTGGCCGAAATATCCATTAGTCTTCATGCTTATGGAAACATATATTATTATTTTTTATCTTTATTATATTTTTTTTTTAAAATAGTGCTCAACAGGGTTAAAGTCATTTATGTCAAAAATGCAAAAAATTGTAAAAAATTGCAAAGTTGCAACATTGCCAAAAAGTGCAACAAAAGTGTAAAAATGAAATCCATTGGTCATAAGGTGGTTAGAGTAGTTAGGAAGGAGTTGGAAATGGTTTATAAAACCATTCTTGGTCAAAATTAAGGGGGTCAATCAGTTTGGAGGGGATTTGACAAATATTATCCATCAAACCCTCAAACTATCATGAGGTTTTAAGGAATCTGTGGTTGTCATAGATCCATGGAGGATCAAATTTGGTGTAATTTTTATATTTATATGTTATTGAATGATATATTAATGAAATATATTTCAGATTAATCCTTTCCTATGCATTTTTGTGGAGTATTTGGCAAGATATGTTTGTTTTTACAATAATTGTCAAAACCCTGCCAAGGGCTACCTGTTTTGGGGAAAATGTTCATAACTTTTGATTTAACCGTTGGATCTGGCTGAAATTTGGATAAAACTTGTGTAACTCAATAATATAAAGTATTACCAAAGAGATTTTCTTTATAATCAATATTTTAAATTTATTGATGACTGTGTTCTACAATTCATGGTGAAAAGCAGACTGGTGAAGGCAGCAGCAGTCCGGTTGCAACATTTAGTGTGGTCACATGAGGAATAATAATGCAAAAAGTCTATATGTTTTGGAAAGGTCTCTTAATTCTATTTCCAGTTCTTTGTTTGACTTAATTTGGTTAAGAATTGAATAATTTGTGATTATTTTGGTGAAAACAATTTTTAAAGGATGAAACCTTGAACTAGGGTATTCCATGGCAATAAAGAATTTGTTCGCTCATGTTATGGTGACTGTTATGATCTGAAATATTTAATTAAGGATGGAATATAATCTTTGAAATTGGTTTGGAGGGAAGGCTTGGTTGTGAGGAGAATGAGATAAATCTAGGTAGGCATCTCCATGTGACTACCTTAAATTAAATTAGGATAGTTACCCTAAAATATTGTAGCGGTGGATTCTAGGAGTGCAACCCTAGAATTAGAGGTTATTTACCTTCCCCCACATGCTCATGAAGTTTTTTTTGTAGTTGGGAACATAGAAATGGGTGTTGCTTTGTAAATTAGGCCTAGTCGCCCTAATTAGGTCTTTAGGCTTCCAAGGGGTTCAGACCCTTAGAGTGCAGATCTTGCCAAACCATTTTGGGGATGAGTGTAACTCCTTAAAGGGTATCTGGAATGATAAGTAGTTTGTTAGGTTGTGTGCAAAATTTTGGAGATAAGGGCAAAATAACCGCTCAATGGACTCAAATAACCTTAATACATTATGAATGACTCAAATACAATAAAATTGTTCATATTATGACTTTTGACCTCCTGGTATGTTTGTGTGCTTAGGTGACTCTGCACCATACTCCCAACCTTGAAAATTTTCCAAGTCCCTTGGAAACATGGGTACAATGACCTGCAAGAAAAAATTTGAGTGAAATTTTCACCTTTGTCTTCATCTTTACCTCTTTATGCCTCTTTATGTTGTTGCTTCCTTCTCGAACAATCACTTTGTGACTCCTACCAATAGAGTTTGTAGTGGCTTCCATCCAAGTGCATTTACCAACCATAAGTCCACCTCTCCATGCTGCATCACCTCACCAACAACCTTTGTGCCTCACCTAGGAGTTCTCCTCTTTGCCTCTCTCCCTAGTCTTTTGGCAATCAATGGACCATCTCATGGCCCTAGACCATCCCTTTGGCCCTTGACAGACCTTCCTTGTCTGCCTTCTTGCAGCCAGATGGACGAGCACCTTGCAACCAAAAACTCATCAGCAAAAACCAAATAACAAATCCTTCTTGGCTAGGTCCTGGTGTGAGTTGTCACTCCTCACACTCTCAGGCTCTTCTAGATCATAACATTTTTGTTGCACTTTTTGGCAATGTTGCAACTTTACAATTTTTGCATTTTTGACATAAATGACTCTAACCCTTACATGGACATTTTTAACACTTCAAGATGGACCAAATATGATATCTTTGAATAAAATGGCTCATTTAGCCTTACATATTATGATTCAATGGACTCAAATAACTTTAATACATTATGAATGACTCAAATACAATAAAATTGTTCATATTATGACTTTTGACCTCCTGGTATGCTTGTGTGCTTAGGTGCCTCTGCACCACAGTCATTGTGAGCAGGGTGTGGCATTGTGATTCTCTTTCCACTAGCATGTCTACTTTGTGACTATATTATATACATATGTTGTGCATAGACGTTTGGTGTTATATAGGATTGCAAGTACTAGACATCGAGTCCACCTGGCTTCACACGTCTGAGGGTGTCTTTATCCCAATGGCAGGTTGATAATGGAGATCGATGTAATGTCCTATCACATTCTAGGCTTACTCAATACCTTGTTAGTTCTAGTATTATGGTTTTGTTGTGTGATATTTATTTAATTATTATGTGGGTTGATTTTATTGTGACAATTAATTAATGATGTTATGAGTTCTAATTTGTAATTAATAAATAATATTTATTGTGAGTTTAATGTTATTAAATAATTATTTAATTTGGAATTATTTGTTGGAGCCTTTTTTGGGAATAAATGTTATTTAGTTATTTATTTATTTGGAGCTTTTATATTTAAGTGGGATTTTAATTGATTAATTTTATTTGGAACTTTTTATTTAATTGTTAATTAATTATTTATTCTTTTATTTTATTTGGCTTTGCTGATTTATTGGGTGTTTTATTTAGTAATTAATATTTTTATTTATTTTCTCTTGTTTTCGAACGTGGAACTAGAGTGAGCCTTATGCTTTGCATTGAATCTTTATTTAGTTTTTTGCATGCAAGATTTATGTGATTATTATTATTATTATTATTATTATTTATAGGAATTTTGCATTACAATTTTATTTAGAGGTTTTTTTTAAAGAATTTTGAAGAGAGAGTTTTGCATTATTATTGCATTGGCTAAATTTTTGGAGAAGTTTTTGGATTGTATTGCTTGGAGAATTTTTGGTGAATTTGGGGGAAGAGTTGCTTTTGGTTTTTGAATAGAATTTTTTGTACAGTTGTTCGTTGTGAATTTTGCATATTAGAAGATTTCTTTGTTCGTGTGAACTTGTTTTGGCATTTTCTGGATTGTGGAATTGCAATTCATTTCTTCTCTCAGATTTAGACCTTTCTTCTATATTCCAGGTTGGAGATTTTCTAATACATTTCAATTTGATTTTTAATTTGATTTTTTGAGAAAGGAAAATATTGTATTCTCCGTGTTTGGATATTGTATTCTGGAATTTGGGGAGAATTTGGAAAACTCTATATTCAGGAATTATATTTATTATGTATGAGTATTTTTAGAATTATGGTTGTGTTTTATTTGTGTATGGATTTTTTGGGTATCATAAATTGTTTCTTTGGAAATTTATTTCCAGATATTTTGTTTTTAGTCAATGAGAATGTTGGTTAATTTTTTGGAGAATCTATCTCTGTGTATTTTTATATGAGAATCATGCCCTTTGGTATGAAGTTTGGATTTCTCTATAGTTAGAGTTGTCAGGAATTGTTTTCTATGGTTGTGATCTTTGTTTTGTGAAATTCTTGTTGTGAAATCATTTCTATTTCTTTGAATTCTCTTGTTTTGACTTTTGGAGCTTAAATGCTTTCCTTTGGGTCAGTTTTGCGTTACAGATTTTGTCTAAGAATTATCCTTGGTTGGAATAATCTTTATTTTGCTTTCAAAATCGTAAACTTGCTAATTTTACCTATGCACTAAAATAATCCACAGATGTGCTAAAAGAATCCACAGATGCGCTAAAAGATGGACCGTATACCGTATGCGCTAAACTGTAAAATTAATACGCCAAATTGTGTTGTGAAAGTCCTAAAAGATTGGACAGATGTACTAATCTTCTTATTTTGATATTTTTGGTCTTTTTGGAATTTTTGGGTTTCTTTTGCCAGTCTGAGCCAGACCAGAGACTTGTTTCCAAACTTGATATTATTGAGATATTTTCCAGAATCGGCTTATTAGACTTTTGATGGACTTATAATGATGTTTCTTGATATTGCATAAGTTGTGATCAATTGGAATTATGATCATGGATTAGTTTTATTATGATGATTCAGATTTTTCTATAAGAACTTTTGATTATGCATATCATGGCTATTATGAGATATAATGGAGATTTTTTATTTGTATGTTACCTCTAGATCATAGGAACATATTAGGGTAAGTGTCTTTGAATGAGTGTCAGGGTCACTGCCAAGAGGGTTCCTTGTAAGGATGCTTGGAGGATTTCTAGTAGAACTCATGGGAATTATTTGTTAATAAGTGATAACCTTAGCTAATTTATTTAGGGGTTAGGTAGTTTTCACATTAATAAGATAATTATATGTGTTGTAGTGCCCCACTCATGACCTAGAGTGCTTGTATAGGCTCGGGATGAGATTGAGAAGGCATTCATGACATGACTATACTTCCTTTCCTTCATGAGAGGTTGAGTTGGTTTTGCATGGGTGTCACCTACCTAGAGGTTCCATGTAACGATGCTTGGAGGTCTAAACTATCGAGAGGTTCCCAATAAGGATTCTTGGAGTTGTAGTTGTCAACGTGCGATGATACTTCTCCCTACATATGTGTCCTTGGTCTTAGCCTTATTTCATGAAAGTCATCGATATTTATCTATATCTATATTTGAGCATGCCTTGTGTTATTGGTTCGTATTTGTATTATTTGTTGTTCTTTGGAAGTTTGGTGTTAGTCTAAGCTTAGTGTGTGTGGAGCCTTATATCATTCTTCGGGCACTGGGGGTGGTTCCTTTTGGTTCTACATGGTCAAGTGGTTGATGTATTTCTTCCATTGGGATATTTTCTCTACGTTGGATGTTCATGAGCATGATGGATATTTATATTTCATCAGATCTTGTCCCATGGAGAAGTTGTACCTTATGATTATTCATATGCAACAGATTTGTATATTTATGTCAGGATACTTCTACATGATGTAATATATAACCTTACGATGACTTATGTAACATGTTGTTAGTGGAACATATATGTATGTTACATGTGGACATTGATCATTTATGGATATTGTATACTATTCAGTACTGACGTTATGGTACCCTAGGGAACATGAGAATGAAGATGTAAATTATAAGATTGGAAGATTGTTACATATATATATATGTTTATTCTATTTGAGCACTTGGTTTCATATGTTTATGTTTATGTGGGATTTGTAACTTGCAATAAGTAATGTAAATATTTGGTATAATTTGAGTATTTGTTTTTTTTTTTTTAAATATCCCTATTTTCCTATATTATGTGTTAATTTCTCTAGGGTTTCGTAGCGAGAATTACATGGGGATCCACATTGAGTGAATTCAATTTGAAGATGTATTTTGGGTTAACCAATTATGTGTTGCACGTTTTTATCTAGACATTACCCTATTATTGACTTGGGAAAATGTGTGTCAATGTGTATAATATTTGGGAGTACAATGGAAGATATATTAAGATGTTTTTTAGGTCCTCTCTATCTCGTAAATTGGATCGATTTTGCCACAATTTGTATTTGTGTCTGACTTAGTGGGATAATTCCTTTTCTCCTATTTTAGACAGCCTAAATGATGTTTTATGGTATTGTGGATGGTATATGTAGAAGATCATTTTATTTTAAAAGAGTTTGTATTGAGGAAGATGTGACTTTGAGGTAGTGGAAGTGTGTGGTGAAAGTTTTGGTATTGAATTGTCAATGGTTTCTTGAGGTAATATGTCAAGAGAAGCTACATTCTAGGGAGATTATTGGATACAGTGATACTAAAGGCTTGTCCATTGTAACTCATATTTACATGTATCTTGCTCAGAGATAGTGAGTCTCCTCGAGAATTCCTAAGTTGTATCTGGATCTAAGGTAGTGAAATTCAGCCACAAGTCCTTTCTTGGAGTAGTGAGATTCCTTAGGTAGTGTGCCTTAAAAAAAATTGTAATATTATTTATATATTATGATTATTCTCTCACCATTGTTTTTTCCTTCTTGGTTTTCCCATGTAAATATGGTGTTCTCCTATGTATTGGTGTGTTGGCAAGAGACACTATTTCGGTGTAGATTGATCCATAGAAGATGCTTAGGGGTTCACATTGATGGAAACTCATTTCAGAAATCACATCTTGTGTACATAGATTTGGTTTACCAAAAGTCATATTGTTCATAAGGCTTAAGTTTGGAAGGTGGAACACATTAACCAGTAGAGCATGACATCATGGTGCACATCTTGATATTGGTGATGTAATTTTTGTTGCGGTGATAAAGGCAAGTGATTCAAAGTTTGAGGCATCTTATCTTGTGATCCTAATTTCCGGTGTTGATTAATGAGCAAGATTAAAGGTTTGGCATCTAGTAATTCAGTAAGAGCATGTTGGCATATGTGCAGCGCTTGATGACATGATGATATTGTATGTTGTCATTGATGTCAATATGCTGAAATATGAACCAGTATATTGAAGTAAGCAAACTGGCAAGAGAACCGGTATGATATTGTGAACTGGTATATGTGAAACAGTGAAGTGGTATGTTGGAATGAGAACCAGTATATGGGAAGTTTTGTATCGAGGTTTTATTTGGCATGACTACCGATTGGTAGTCTCAACTTCAAGGTTTCCGGCTGATATATTCCAAGCCTGTGTGATTCAATCGATGACATCTTGTGATCAGTTAGAATTGTAATGAAGATTAGATCATGTTGCCACATTAGCCTTGTGCGCGTGAAGGATTTCCTTCAGGATCTTGCATGGAGATTGATCCTATCTACCTCAGGAATGTGTGAAATCTTTGTAAACTGTGGAGAGCGCGTGATGGGTTATCAACTTCCTAAAGCAGCAAAGAATGAATGTTGGAGAACGTCTTGAGATCTGTTCAAGACTATTGCATTCAATGTAGTATGATTAACGGTCAGGATTGAACCGATTAAATTGTTAAACCTAAATGTTTAGGGTTTAGGGTTAATGCTACCGACCTATCTATTTCCTATAAGGTCGATGATATTTTTCATTTTGAAGTTGTTGGCAAATATTATATATGTATCCAAGTGAAGAGATACTTGATTCTTGCCAGACCAGAGAAGTGTGTTGATACCTGCAGAGTGTGATTGCAAAAGCAAAGGACCTAAAAGAGGATCTGCCTTGGCATTGTGTGTTGTCATTAGATCAGTGTATTACCTGTTGACTTCTAACTATTTCAGCAGTTGAAAATCCCTTAACCGGGTAGCTTTAACAGGCTTTTGTGTAAATCCTTTAACAGGGTGACTCAATTCAATGAGTTCTTCAAATCCTCTTGTGAGGTAACCTTTAACAGGGTTCTAACCTTTAACCGGGTATTTAGCCATCCCTTAACCGGGTGATCCCTAGCAGGATATGTTCCTAGCAAAACCTATTGTAAGTCTTTAACTGGACTAGGCTCCTAATAGAGTGGACTTCAGAAGAGTTCAAAGAATAGCTTGTGGGTATTCATCCCCACCGTGGTTTTTCCCAGTTGGGTTTCCACATGAAAAATCAGTGTGTCATGTGTGATGTTTTTCTTGTGATGCTTTAATATTTTCTGTCAAGTGGTAAAACATGTTGAAACAGTAGTCATTATATTTCTGATGATATATTACTTGTTTATGCATATGGGTGAAGTAGAAATAAGATATTAGATTGTGTGGAGATCTAAGTGTTACCGGTTTATGTCTTTCTCATTCTCACTGTATTTTACTGGTAGTGCCCTAAATTAGACCAGTGTTACTGTTTACCAGTTAAGTGTAGTCTTCGCAGTCAAACTGGTTCAGGGAAAAAAAATTTGTCTATACTGATTCACCCCCCCCCCTCTCAATACCGGTTTGGTACTAACTGTTCATCATTATTCATCAATTCGTATCAAAGCAACCTCCAGGTCCTCTGTGTTGTAAGCTTAACTGCTTGACGAAAAGATCCTACTCTTATGATGAAGAGGGAAGGTCCAAATTTTAACAGAGATAATTTTAAGATATGGAAGGACAGAATGAAGATCTACATTAGAAGCATGGGTGCTCAACACTGGAGCTATGTTGAGAATGCTTATGTTATCCCTACCGGCACTCTCACCAATGATCAAAGAAGAGATATTTAGGAGAATGGGCAAGTCATGGAAGCCCTAATTAGCAGTCTATCTGACATCGAGTTTATTGATGTTCAGGATAAAGACAATCCCCAAGAAGTATGGGATGCTCTGGAGAATATCTATGGCGGTGATGAGCATGTGAAACAAGCTAAGGAAGAGAGCCTTAGGGGAAAGTTTGAAGACATGTGGATGGTTGAAGGAGAGACCATTCAACAATATGGAATAAGAATCAAAATTGTTGTTGGAGACATCAAGAGTTCAGGAGGTAAAATAAATGATTCCACTATTGTTAGCAAAGTCTTGAGATCCTTGTTACCAGTCTATGCAATAAGAGTTGTTTCTATTCAAGAGTTGAGGTCTATAGACAAGACAAAGGTATCCCTAGACTCTATCATTGCTAAGTTGACCGCATATGAGCTAAATAATTATGATGGCAGTATTCAGAAGACTGAATTAGCCTTTAGAGCATCTATTGCACCATCTAGAAAGGGAAAAGAAGCTAGTACCAGTTGTAAACCAAGACAAAGCAGAGAAATGGATATGAGGAGATCCTGATGGAATTTGAAGCTCTTCTTGCCAAGAGACTTCCTAAGGGAATTGGTAAATATAGAGGTAAGCTCCCTTTGAAGTGCTTTTCTTGCAATAGGATAGGACACATTGTTGTAAACTGTCCAAATGGTGATAATAAGGATAAACTGGAGAAGTTCAAGAAGTTCAAAGGAGGAAACAAGAGAAATTGTTTTGTAGCAGTTGATGAAGGTGTCACTGATGAGGAATCAGAAGATGAAGAAAGTGAAGACATTGTGTTTGTAGCAGTTAAGGAAGATGTGTTGAACAAGAAGGCTCTTGTCTCCCGCTTTGATAATTCCAATGAGTGGATTATTGACAGTGGTTGTTCTCACCACATGACTGGTGACTAAAGTAAGTTTATATCTTTGGAAGAGTATGATGGTGGTGTGGTCCGATTTGGTAATGATGCACCATGTACAGTAAAAGGCAGAGGGTCCATCTCTCTAAATGGAAAAAGCAGTGTTGATAATGTGTATTGGGTAGAAGGTCTCGGGCACAACCTTTTGAGTGTTGCCCAGCTGAATGATAATGGACTCACTCTGGAATTCAAAGATGGAGTGTACAAAATAAAAGGAAAGAGTGGTGAACTGATGGCCACCGGTATGAAAACTAGAGGTAACTTATTTCAGTTGAATGCAAATATCAGTACATGTCTAATGGCTAAGTTTGATGATAGCTGCATATGGCATAGGAGACTCTACCATGTAAACTTTGTTAATATTGTGAAGGCCAGTAACATCAAGGCAGTTAGAGGATTGTCTGTGCTGAGCAAACTGGAGAATCCTTTGTGCAAAGAGTGTCAACTAGGGAAAATGTCTTCCTCAACCTTCAAAGGTAAATCTTTCACTGTAGACAATTTACTTGATCTTGTGTATACTGATTTGTGTGGTCCTATGAAAACTAGGAGCATGTAGGGAGATAGGTATTTTATGATTCTCACTTATGACTGCCCAAGAATGATGTGGGTCACATTCTTGAAAGATAAGTCTGAAGCTTTTGGAAAGTTCAAAGCTTTCAGAGCACTAGTCGAAAAGGAAAGTGGTAAGAGAATCAAATACCTTAGCACTAACCAAGGAGGTCAATTCACTTCTGGTGAATTCAATAAGTACTGTGAAGAGAACGACATCAAGAGGCAACTGTCTGCCCCCCGGACTCCACAACAGAATGGCCTAGTAGAGAGGAACAACTGGACTGTAGTTGAAGCAGCCAGAATGATGTTGATTGAAGGGAAGATTGCTCACACCTTCTAGAGAGAAGCGGTGAGCACTATAGTCTACACTATGAACTGGGTACTCATCAAGAAAGGTAAGGATAAAACACCTTATGAGTATTGGACCGGTAAGACTCTTGTAGTAAGCTACTTTAGAGTGTTTGGTAGAAAATGTTATATCAAGAGGAGTGAACATCAAAGCAAGTTTGATGCAAAATATGATGAGGGAATATTCCTAGGGTATTCTACCAAGAGCAAAGCTCTCAAATGTTTCAACAATAGGACTCAGAGAATTGTTGAAAGTATCAATGTTAGATTTGATGAAACTTCTAAGAAACCTAAGGAAACCGACAGTGAGCAAGTGGTAGATGAACCAGTTGTAACCTTCTGGGAACCGGTTGCAAAATAGCCTAGCACAAGTAACAGTGCTTCTACACCGGTAGATGTTGATACTGATGAAGATGAGGATGAAGAAGAAAAGGAAGAGGAAATAGCTAAGATTATTCCTAGGTATGTAAAGTTGAATCATGATCCAAAGCAGATCATAGGAGACAAGGATGCAGGATTTCTTACAAGGAAAAAGGTCAGAGAAAATTCTTGCATGATCTCTGAATTTGAGCCTAAAACTTTTAAAGAGGCACATAAATATGAAGACTAGATCAAGGCAATGGAAGAGGAACTTGACCAGATAGAAAAGAATGGCACATGGTCTTTGGTACCCAGACCTGAGCATAAAAATGTCATTGGCACCAAATGGGTTTTCAAAAATAAGTTGAATGAAGATGGCACAGTAGTAAGAAACAAAGCCACACTGGTGTGTAAGGGATATGCTCAAGAATAAGGAGAAGACTATGGAGAAACCTTTTCTCTAGTAGCTAGATTGGAAGGAGTTCATATGCTTCTTACATATGCAGCCTTCAAGGGATTCAAAGTATATCAAATGGATGTAAAATCTGCATTCCTAAATGGAATACTTGAAGAGGAGGTGTATATAGAGCAACCAGATGGGTTTGCCCTATCAGAGAACAGTGACATGATGTGTAGGCTACATAAAGCCTTGTATGGATTGAAGCAGGCACCTAGAGCATGGTATGAATGCTTACACTCCCATCTTGTGAAGATTGGATTTGAAAGAACAAGTAAAGATAGTAATATCTATCTAAAGTTAGAAGGAGATCAGATTTTGATATGTGAAGTATTTGTTGATGACAATTTTTGGAGGTGATGACAAGATGGGTCATGATTTTGCAGATGAGATGAAGAAGGAATTTGAGATGTCACTTATAGGGGAGATTAAGTTCTTCATTGGACTACAGATTCAACAAATGAAAGATGGTATCTTTATCACTCAGTCCAAGTATGTCAAAGAGGTGTTGAAGACCTTTGGCATGGAAGACAGCAAACCGGTTGGTACACCAATGGTGACCGGTTGTAAATTGTCTAAAGAGGATGACTCAGCATTGGTAAATGAGAAAGAATACCAATCAATGATTGGTAAGTTCCACTATGCAGTACATAGTAGACCAAACATTGCACATGCAGTGGGCATTACTACACAGTTCCAGAAAAGTCCAAGAGAATCCCACTTGGTAGCAGTCAAGCGGATTCTTAGATATCTGAAGGGAACTATTGACTATGGATTATGGTATCCATACAGTAATGATTTCAACCTCAAAGTGTTTACAGATGCTTATTGGGCTGGTAATGTGGATGACCAAAAGAGCACAACCGATGGTGCATTCTTTCTTGGTGGTAGACTAGTCTCATGGATGAGTAAGAAGAAGAGTTGTATCTCTCAGTCTACAGTAGAAGCGGAATATGTTGCAGCATTTATGAACTGCACCCAAACAATTTGGATGAAGCATGTATTAAGTGGTTTCAAAGTTCCTATATCTAAACCGGTGAGTATATTCTGTGACAACACAAGTGCAATTAATATTTCCAATAATCCGGTTTTGCATGCTAGAACCAAGCACTTTGAGCTCAAGTATCATTTCTTGAGGGAGAAAGTTCAGAACAAAGAGGTTGTATTGGAACATGTTTCCAGTAAGGAGCAGTTAGCAGACATATTCACCAAGCCTCTACCGAAGGCTACATTTACCTATTTAAAAGGTGAATTAGGGGTGTTTCCCCTTCAAGAGGTGAACTAAAGGTGTGTGCTCCACATCAGTCAAGTATTGCATTGATAAATATTTTTCAGGATTGGTGTGTTGAAGGATGTAACTCCTTAGGGGGAGAAGCATAGTGGAACATAGTTGTTTGTGCCTCCACTTTGGCATTGTTGTCAAAGGGGGAGAAGATGTGAAGCGGAGAAGATATCTACAATTTTGGGAAGAAGATGTGAAGCAGAGAGATATCTTTGTATATTGCCATCAATGCCAAAGGGGGAGATTGTTGGTATATGTGCAGAGCTTGATGACATGATGATATTGTATGTTTTCATTGATGTAATATGCTAAAGTATGAACCGATATATTGAAGTAAGGAAACTGGCAAGAGAACCGATATGATATTGTGAACTGGTATATGTGAAAAACTAAAGCGGTATGTTGGAATGAGAACTGGTATATGGGAAGCCCTGTATCGGGGTTTCATTTGGCATGACTACCGGTTGGTAGTCTCAACTTCAAGGTTTCCGGTTGATGCATTCCAAGCCTATGTGATTCAACCGATGACATCTTGTGATGAGTTAGCATTGTAATGAAGATCAAATCATGTTGCCACGTCAGCCTTGTGCGTGTGAAGGATTTCCTTGAGGATATTGCATGGAGATTGATCCTATCTACTTCGGGAATGTGTGAAGTCTCTGTAAACGGTGGAGAGTGCATGATGGGTTATCAACTTCCTAAAGCGGCAAAGAATGAACGGTGGAGAACATCTTGAGATCTATTCAAGACTGTTGTATTCAATGTAGTATGATTAACGGTCAAGATTGAACCGATTGAATTATTAAAATTAAATGTTTAGGGTTTAGGGTTTAGGGTTAATGCTACCAACCTATCTGTTTCCTATAAGGTCGATGATGTTTTTCATTTTGAAGTTGTTGGCAAATGTTATATGTGTATCCAAGTGAAGAGATACTTGATTCTTGCCAGACCGGAGAAGTGTGTTGATATGTGCAGAGTGTGATTGCAAAAGCAAAGGAGCTAAAAGAGGATTTGCCTTGGCATTGTGTGTTGTTATCAGATCAGTGTATTACCTATTGACTTCTAACCATTTCAACAGTTGAAAATCCCTTAACCAGGTAGCTTTAACAGGATTTTGTGTAAATCCTTTAACAGTGTGACTCAATTCAATGAGTTTTTCAAATCCTCTTGCGAGGTAACCTTTAATAGGGTTCTAACCTTTAACCGGGTATTTAGCCATCCCTTAACTGGGTGATCCCTAGCAGGATCGATTCCTAGCAGAACCTATTGTAAAAGTCTTTAACCGAACTAGGCTCCTAATAGAGTGGACTTCAGAAGAGTTCAAAGAACAGCTTGTGGGTATTCATCCCCACCGTGGTTTTTCCTAGTTGGGTTTCCACGTAAAAAATCAGTGTGCCATGTGTGATGCTTTAATATTTTCTATCAAGTGGTAAAACATGTTGAAATATTAGCCATTATATTTCTAATGATATATTACTTGTTTATGCATACCGGTGAAGTGGAAATGAGATATTAGATTGTGTGGAGATCTAAGTGTTACCGGTTTATGTCTTTCTCATTCTCACTGTGTTTTACCAGTAGTGCCCTGAATTAGACCAGTGTTACTGTTTACCAGTTAAGTATAGTCTTCGCAGTCAAACTGGTTCATGGAAAGTTTTTTTGTCTGTACTGATTCACCCCCCCCCCTCTCAGTACCGATTTGGTACTAACTGTTCATCATTATTCATCAGAGCAAAGCTATTTTGATGTAACATGTGTTGCAGAATCATTGGGTTGATTTTGATGATTGGTTTTATGTTCGAGGAATTTGAACTTACTCATATGAAGATTTGTATCATTCTGTTTGGGTTCGCATATGGATTTGTGGATGGATTTAGTCGACTTGGTGATACACATTACATGTTGTGTGTTATGTAGTTTTTGTGAAGTCGGCATTGTAAATGATTATTTTTGTTGGTGCGGATATATAAGATCAATTTGGTTGAACATTTTGGTGGATGTTATGAGTGAAAGAAGTCTATATGTGCAAATGTGCGAAGTTTGGTGAATGTGATTAAATGTTTTGGTGATCTGGTGTTTGACAAAGCGGGAAAACAAAGCAAAAAGACATATCAGTTACAGAAGATAATCTAAGTCTAACCGGATCTATTTTTTCGCATATTCAGATGCTATACTTCATTTCATTCATCATTGTAATCATTTGTAATAGCCTGTAAGGTAGTGAGCCTTCCTCCAAGTTGTAGCCCTTTTGTAATTGAGCAGTGAGCTTTAGGCAGTGTGCTTGAATGCAAGTGCATTCCCCTTATGTAATATTATCATACTTTTGGCCATAGTATAATAATATTGTGGGTTCAAATCCCACAGTGGTTTTTCCCTTTTGAGGTTTCCATGTAAAAACCTTGGTGTTATGGTTGTGTGGTTATTTACTTTATAATTCTACATTTTGTTTTTATTCATATGCATCTGGTGGTTTAAGGATAAGCTTAATAAGTTTGCAAATTGTAAAACACTGATTCACCCCACCCCCCCCCTCTCAGTGTTCATTGATTCCAACATGGTGTTCATTTCTTTATCTTTCTTTTTTTTTATTAGACTAAGAGTTTTAAAGTTGAATTTTAATTATGCATAAAATTTTAAGTTTTCTTCAAGACTGATTAACTCCCCTCAATCCTTGGGTGTGTTCAATAGGCTAAATTGAACAATTTCAAAAAAATATAAAAAATTCAAAATAGAAAGACAAAGATAGAAAGTAGATTTGGAGATGAGATGCAGATAGAAACCTAATGCTAAAAGTAGATGTTAAATGGGTAGGACTCTAACACTGGGCACTAGTGTCCTAGTGCTATGTAGATGGGACATGATGTCTAGAATGATCTAAGTAGGGATCTAGGTAGATGTCTTCAAAATCTAGAGTCAAACTGGAAGAATAGACACACTAGCTTTTATAGTCGTAAGGTTTTAGGTTGTTTGAACTTTTATTTATTTATCACAGTCTTCTCATTTCATTGGTGTCACTATTAGATTTTGAATCCTTCAAACTTGCATTTTCACACACGAAAGAGGGGGGGAAATTGTATTGTATAGGGACTTGCCTTGGTCAAACTCCATGTTGATGTTCTCACCTCCACAAAAAAATGATGATGATACCAATCACATTCTCTCAAAGGAGAAGAGGCAAAAAATAATAATATGAATGATAAAGATAACCTCGGGTGTAAATCCCTTGCTTGAATTCAACACAAAGTTATGATGAATACCTACAAGTGTTAGTACATTGAGAAAAGGAGCTTATCAATTCGATATATGTCATTCACAATTGTACACAACATGAATCAAATACATTGAGAAATAAAAAAGCTTAAATGAAAGAAACACAAAAAGCATGAATGCTACAAATACTCATGAAAAAAGCATGAAAAACACACAAGACATGAAGAAAATGCATAAAGCACAAAAAAACACACAAAGACACAAATTAAACATACAAGAAAAACAAGATAGTTATGAAGCACATAATGACAATGTAGGCAAACAAATATTCCTAGTTAGCGAGGTAACAAGACCTTGATATAAAAGGTTGTCTCAATAACAATCATCATCCTTAAAATATAACACAAACACATAGAGGAACTATATATAACAAGAACATATGCATGAACTTGATCAAACACATGTAGGAATACAATTGATGCAAAAAAAATGATGGGTACATGACTCTAATACTATCTTTCTCTATCGCTAGGGGTCATGCACATTGCGAATCCCCCATGGGTCTAGCAACTTGCGTTATTCTAGTTGACCGTATATGAAAAACCATGTCTATGAATTATGGTGGTCAAAAATTTATGTTATGTTGGTTGATTTATAGACCACTAATTCCCTAGGGAGTGTAAAAATAAATAGATCACAAACTATCAAGCTAAGTTATGATAGATGATCCAAGATAAGTCATATGAATACCACTAGCTAGCAAGATATGCTATGCTAAGTAATTCATAGACCACCAATGCCTCAGGAAGCATAACACCAAATAAATAATAAACTAGCAATTTTTTTTATGCAAAGTGATCCAAGGCGAGTCATATGAATACCTTTGTCCAACAAGTTATGTTATGTTGGGTGATTCATAGACCACCAAGATTCCAAGTTATAGGTTGATAATCATGTCTCAGGGGGCATTATGACAAAGACACCACCACAAAGGGGGCACATAAATAAAATCAAAAAATAATAGGAGGCCATTTACCCCCCTTAAAACATTAAAATATCGCTATGCCCCCTAGAAAAATTATGGTTGTGCACGAGATTGTACCACCATGAATGACAATGAGCCTCATGGAGTGATAAAAATTCCACGTAGTGAGGAGAAACATACCAGTAAAAGGATTTTATTAATTATGAGGGACAAGACAACAAAGAAAAACAATGTTACTTGTCATGCAAATGACACTATCTTGAAGGAGTTTTGTACTTATCTCTTGAATGAATTACATTCACCTATAGTATGGCCCAACACATGATGATGTGCACATTTTAAGAAAGACATTTTGGATTATATTTGCAAAATTTATAATATGATGAAGGCAGAGTAATAAAGCAAGATTTTACAATCCTCAACAAGATTTTCTCTTACCTAGATATAGGATGAGTAGGAAGAAATCCTAGCTCATGTGAAGGAAGATTTTTCTATTTTAAAGGGTTAAGTAATGGAGAGGGGGGTGTAGGTAGAGAAGAAGGCCAAAAACCTACACCCTTGAGCTATAAGAGTATGGTGTAAGCTCCACATGGACCATAATTTCTTGTTCCATACATCTAAGACTACACCCACTATATCCATGTTTAAAAAACATTTCAAAACCAATATTATATTGTGTTTATAAATTAAATGAAGGGGGATCATATTATTAGCCCCATTGAAATTAGATGTATAATTATGTTTTGAGGAATAAACAGAGTTGATATGTGAAGGAGGATTGATTGTTTTGCAAGAATGCAAATCTTTGTTGGGTGTCGAAATGTCAAAATGAGAATATTAAACCTTATTATCAACCAATAATTTATCTCTAGAAAGGAGAGCATTGAGGTGAGTAGAAGGTAAAGTATCATCAATAAAAAAAGGGAATGATATCATTATCTTTTGCCAAAATATCCTTATGAGTAGGTAAAATATTGGGAGAGGGGAAAAGGTCTTCATTCACCAATTCTTCATCCATAAAAGGGATAACATGTATGTGAATTGAAGTTGAAATATCATGAATTTCAATGACATGATCCTCTTGCACCAAAATATCCTCATGAGTAGGACCTATTTTGGGAGGGGTACAAGCATCCAAAGTACAACAAGAAACATCTACTAATTATTTAAAACAAGAACAACTTGAAGAGAACATCTTTGAAAATTTCATTATCTAACCAATTTACCAACTACTCAACTATATATAATGGAAACAAAATATATGCAAGAGTATGCTCCTATATAGAATAATTTGACGACAAGATAGATATGTTGATGTGATATTAGAAGAAAGAATTTTAAAGTTTTTCTTTTGAAATTAAACATAATTTTTTTGCCAAATAAGATACTCAATGAAAGCATACAAGTAATTAACTAGTTAAGAAAATACAACAAGATATACAAGAAAAAATAGAATGATTGCAAGTGTAAGATAAGTCAGGTTCGTGAAAATGAAATAGAGGAAAAGTGATCCTAAACCAGCATGTGCATTAAAATAAATAACATCCTCCTCGAGCTTATAACATTAGAGAGGAATGAATGGGTTCAACTACAGTCTACAAGGAAGAGTCAAGCTACATGGATCCATCTATCTATTTTTTTGTAGTTAATGGTTAAGAATTTGGTTGAATGTGTGCAATGAACTAGATTAAAGATGGATAAATTGAACAAGTTAAACAAAATATAGAATATAAAGATAGAAACAAAAGGTATATCTAGAGATGAGATACAAAGAGGAATTTGGTGTAGAAAGCAAAGGATGACTGGGCAAGAATTCAATGTTGGATGCTAGTGTCATGGTATTTTATATATGTGAGATAATATTAAGAATAGTCTAACCAAGGATCTAGGTATATTTCCTAAAATTTAAAGTCAAACTAGAGGGATAGAAGTGTTGGGCACTATATTCTTAGGGTTTTAGGTTGTTTGAAATCTAGAAATGTCTATTGAAATCTACTATCATAGTATGAATCCTTTGGATTTGCACCTACACACACGAATGATGGAAAAATGTTATGCTGTATAGGGGATTATCTTGGTCAAACCCATGTTTTTTCCACTACCTCCACAATAACAATGATAATGATGATAACAAGTATGTGTTATTAGGGGAGTAGAGGAAAACCTAATAACAAGAATGTTAAATATTACCTCAAGTGTGAATTACTTTCTTGAATTCCACAAAAGGTGATGATGAAGTCATACAGGTTTTTAATAAGAAACAAAATTACTTGATTGTAGATGATTATGTTCTTGATGATAGCCTCAAACTTATTATCTTGATCTTGTTGGAATTGTGTTAGAGAATATGCATTGCTAGATAGGTTTCTTGGAGAAGCACTTGCAATTGAATAGGAGCCAAATTAGTAAGACACTAATGTTGAGTGCTAGATTCCTACCCTATTTGGCTATATAAAAGGATATGCACCATAAGATGTAACCGAGATTTCCAGTCTAACCCCTCGACAAGCACAATCACTCATGAGTCACATTTGCCAAAATTGGTGTTAAACACAATGTGAAATTGTGTGAAACAACAATTTATGATGTTGTACTTATAAAAAAATTAGCCATAATCTCTTTGATATAGAACACTTGAAATAAAATATCTTGATAAATTTGGTGAGACTTGTTTACCACATTCCTAAAAAACATTGTTAGTGTGCAAAGTAACACATATATGATGATAAATATCACAATGCCTAGAAAAATCAATGTGCATCCTACAAAAGCATGTAGTACATGTGTGATTTATCTTAACATAAAAAGGTTTGGCTATTTTAAAATATGTTCAACTAGTTCTTATTTTAAGATAACTCTAAATAAACTTTTCATAAAATTATGTTTGAGTCATATCCAAAAATTGTTTAAGATGAGATTCATGATTTCGAGATCTAATTTTCCTTCTAACAACATCTCTTTCATGGGTGAAACTCTTGTGTTATCTTTCCAAAATTATTCAATTAATGCTCTTAAGTCATCAATGATAACCTTTCTTTGTGTGGGAGTCTACCTGAGAATTCCTATAGTGAATTACTATTGGGATTCTCAATTGTTTCATATCTTCCAATGGATTTCAATAGTGCTTTGTTACTTATCTTTAGTGACCTAATTTTTGTGCTAATCAAATGATTTTTTTGTGTTTTAATTCTTACTATAGTTTATGTAAGAACATGCAAGGTAATATTGCTATATTTAGTGCACAAGTTTGAACTTACTAATTGGTAAGCATTAATTATATTTCTTGTAATACTTATTTCACTATTAGTATTGGATGATCTTAAGCCAAGGATCTTCATTGTGTCTCTAGAATTAAGATTATTTATAATTTCAACAAACAATTGGTACCTTCCAATTTTAATTAAGCTTTCAAAAAACAAATCATACTTTATTAGTCATTCTTCTACAAGTGCGATCGGGAATTTTATCGAGTAGTGGTTTCAAAATATTTTCATCTATGTCAATTAGATACTTTTGTATTTTATGAATAATTATAGGAGGCATAATCATTAGTGTGTGTTCTTGATTTACATGCGGTATTTATTTAATTTATCATTTCTTATTTTAATAGGTGTGAAGATTAGCATGTGTTCTTGGTTGGCATTTGGTAAATTTGATCCATCATATCTCATCTCAATAGGTGTTCGATATTTGTTTCTAAATTAATATCAATTGGTAGTGGTAATGAACCTTCTCCACCGACTTTTCTCATTTTCAATGTATTATTTTCATGTGCTTCCTTTGCTTTTTTCTGTCTACTTCAAGTTGCTTGGGTGTTCCTCGCTTATTCCTTCTCATGGTAATAAAAAAATGTGAATATATGTTAATAAATATTTTAATTATCATAAAAATAAAACTTATTGATCATATGTAGACTCTTCATAAACATATAAATGATATTTTATTTAAACAAATTAATAAATTATAAAAAAAAATATACATTAGTCATCAAACAAATCAATAAATTATTTTAAAAATATATAATAATAATCAAAATTGACAACAAAAAATGTTAAGCAAGCAAACAACATTTGGCGATTAGATAATTGTCAAATTCCATTGCATTGCAATCATTTTAACTCACATAAAATAGAAGAATCATTTACAAGTTGTTAGCAAAAGGTGCACAAAAGCATAGTCATTTGTAGTGGTACCTTCAACACAACTGTAATGTGACTTTTTTCCTCAATAAAATATGCTTGCATTGTTGTTCCATAGTGTGATCATGTTTATAAGGAATGAAAGAAAGTTGATTGTTGTTTGTTTTGCATTGATCTTGGCAACATCCAAAATAGAGAAATACTTTTTCATGCTTTGTAATGTGAGGATGCTTTTTACTTTATAAAATGTGCCCATGTTGCAAAGCACGAGCACATTTTGTTTGTTTTAACCTCGCATTCTTAGTCAAGGATATAATGTGTGTCTTCTTAGACTATAAAGAAATGATAAAGAAATAAATCTTGTACCACTAGCCAAGCAAAAAAAATATTGAGAGCATAGAGATGCCAATGCAATTTAATAATGAAAAAATATTGAGAGCATAGAGATGCCAATGCAATTTAACAATGATTTTATTTAAGCAATAAAGAGATAGATTTATTGTTGTTGGAGAAAAAATAAAATCCAAGATAGTTTTCCAAAAGGGGTTTTTTGAAAGCTAAAGAGTTGGATTTAGATATGGGAAGCATTTTCAGACAAATGGGAATTATAGTAGGTGACCAAAGGTAGTTCAGTGAGAAATGATGCCTTCCTAAATGGACAAGGTTAGCAAATGACAAACAACACACGAAAACCAAAAGATCGTTAGTGTTAGTCAATCAAAAACTAATCTAAAAAGACATACCAAGAGAGACACTAAAAACATGTTAATATATCTAACTAAAGAAACAAAGATAATGAGACATCTCCAAATGCCTCTTAGCATGGTCTTGGCTCCTTTCTCCCTTGTTTCTCTCCTCTCCAAGTTCCAAAATAGTGTAGCTCTCAACAGCTTTTTGCACTATGGATGCTTATGGAGGATTGAGATTGTAGTATTGTGTTTCAAATGTGAAATGAAAAGCTAATACTATGCTATTGATGCTAAAATGATTGATTTTATCAAAAAAACAAGATATTAGATAATTATGCTAAAATGCTCTCTAAAAATGCCTATAGCTTAAATGCATACAAGTTTTCAGGTTCTGGATTATGAAGAAATGGGCTCTATTTATAGGAAAAATAGAGCAATGGATGGTTGAGATTGAGCAATCTCACCAAGGGTCAGGATTGAATGATTTCAAATCCATGTGAGGGCTTTCAACCCAATCCCAGGATGACAAGTGTTAATGTGAGATGGGTTGAGAGGAGAGGGAATAAGCATTTAATGCTTGAAATGACCTTGGGAGTTAAAGTCAATGTTGGTTGAATGAATAAACTTTTTATTCAAAGAATAAAGCTTTTATCCAATGGATAAATTCTCGTGCAAATGTGAAATGGATGAATATGGTCAAAACAATAAATATTCGGGGAGACAAGTTTGAAATAAACATAAATGGTTGTGTAAGAGCCATAAATGGTCATGTAAGAGCCATTAGTGGTCTTGGAAGACTTTGGGGGTTAATTTGTTGAACACACAAAGCATTAAATGTTTTTCAAAGACTTTGGAGTCTTTGAGAAGTGACTCCATTTTGCTTAGGAATGTGACAATAATTAGGGGATGGATTAGGCTAATTAGGAAGGGGTTAGAAGAATCTAGAAGAGGATTAGATTTTGCAAGTGGATTTGGTGGGTGAGGGTAAATAGGATTTTTATTAAAATAAAAATTCATTTATTTCAATAAATGTGTGCAAGTTGCATTTGTAGGAAAATGCAAGTGGGGGGGATAAATGATTTAAATAAATATTTTTATTTAATTTATTTAAAAGAGGAATAGGGGGATTTAATTAAATAAATTGATTTTATTTATTTAATTGATTTGAATTTGGTTTAATGAATTAATTAAAATAAATTGAATAATTTATTTAATTAATAGAAGAATGTTTGGAGATGAATTAATTAAATATTAATTTAATTAACTGATGGCTAGTGGATTTTTAATCAAATAAATACAAAATATTCATTTAATTAAAATGGACAGATTTATGTGACTACATTTGCCCCTCTTTGAGAAGGTGCGGTTTATCGCGTCGTTTCAAAGAAAGAAAAATTGGTGTGAAGAAATGCCCCATAAAATGTAAATTTAATGGGTGGTATGCCCCCCCGAGAGATGGGCCGAAAAATTTTGAAAAATCGGGCGATCTCTCGAAAAAGAATGAAAATTGGCAGGGTGGTAGAAGAGAAAAAGTTAGCAACATGGGTGAAAAATAGAAGAAAACGGGTGAAGAATGGAGAAATGGGGGGCTCAGGAAGTTCACGGGGACCACGGCGATGAGTGGAGGGGAGTTACGGTGACGGCAAAGGGTATAAATGGGGTGAAATGGGCGAAAACAGAATCATTTGTAACTGCGACCATTTGAAAACCAGAGCTCTGATAGGGACATTTGGAGGAGCAAGTAGCAGCCAGGATGCTGATTCCGATCACTGAGCATAGATTCGAGCGAGTGCGACGGTTCCAGTGCCCAGACGACTATGCACCAACGGTACGCAAATTTGAAATTTTAATTTTTATGCATTTTTGCTAGGTTTTTAGCTGAGTCCAAGTCAAGTCGGAGCAAGAGCGCTGGAACTACGGTTTTGGCGCTTTTGCTCCATAAATTAGCGCTATTGTGCTGCAATGGCACTATTGCCCCATTGTTTGAGCGCTTTTGGCTTGTTGTAGCGCTATTGTATGCAAGTTTGGGCGCTATTGATTAAGTAGCGCTATTGAGGGCTTAATTGAGCGCTATTGAGTTCAAGTAGCGCTACTGTGTAAGGGTTTTAGCGCGTTTGTAGTTGTAGCGCTGTTGTATAGCTGATTAAGCGCTTGTGTTAGGGTTGTAGCGCTATTGTTTGGAAACTAGCGCTTTTGTTGGTATAATAGCGCTTTTGCCTTAGGATAAAGAGATGCCCCAGTTTGGATGAAGGCTAATTCCCTGATGCCAATGAGGGATGGTTGGCGATGTGAAGTGGGAGTTGTTTTGAACCATAGCAGCCTAATGAGACTTAGGTCATTTGTTAGGATAAATGCCCGTTGAAGTCTAGGTGGCCATGATTGCTTACCTGTTGAGACTCGAAGATACTTGATCAAAGTATCTGTTGATAGTCTAGGTTTAAACTTAAGAAAGTTTGAAAACAAAACAACTGATGGTGATTGATGAATGTCTATGTGCAGAAGGAGTTGCATGTGTTGTAGTTACGTGAGCGACATCCTGCGACACAGGGGTTGCGGGATCGATTGACATAGACAGAGATAGACTGCATTGCCGCGATTGGTCTACACGAGGTGATGCACATGCCCGTGATTTGTATGAATCACGGTCTGATCACAGCACTAGCAGAGCAGTGGCACAGTGAGACGTGCACCTTCCATTTGGCACAGGGGGAGATGATCGTGACTCTAGAGGATGTGTGGCGCATCCTGCGGATTCCGATTCGAGGGGAGCTGGTTACATACGATAGATCCTGGGGGACTCTTTCGGTACAGAGGATTTTTGATGAGGATGTTTTTATTGATGATGGCTCGATCGTGTGGGAGGATATAGCGGCACTATATGAGCCTCTTCCAATAGTTTTGTCAGGGATTGTGGGAGGTCTTTTGTGTCCAGACAGGTGGTCACATGGTTTGGCGGTGGGATGGGGACAGGTTATCGAGATGATGATGACCGAGGGGACCCGATTTGCATGGGGGTCGTGCGTGCTAGCGCACATGTATCAGGAGCTCCATGAGGTAGTGTACTGGGGGAGGGGTTCCTTAGCAGTGGGCATGACACTGCTACATATTTGGGCTTGGGAGCACCTACCAATGACTCGACCAGTGAGTCTTAGATTCTGTGTGGTGGATCAGCTGTACATGTTTATGTACAGTGGCATGATGAGTCAGCCCCACTTGGGGAAGTTAGAGTGGTGGCAGCGGGCATTGGATGACCTGGATGCAGTGATATGGTGGCCATACTTGGAGTGTGAGCCATGGGATGATGACGCAGAGGCACTGTCGTATGTCTTCATGACCCGATTCCTCATTGAGAGGACCTCATACCATGTAGAGAGACAGGTGCCCGAGAGAGTGATGAGGCAGCTCGAACGGCAGCAGAGACTGCCCAGTGGATCTGGAGAGTATGCGCGGGTGATTCGAGAGAGGTATGCATGGGGTCCAGTGCTACCTTATGATCAAGCACTAGCAGAGTTTCAGACACTGCAGGCGAGGCCATGGGACATATGACCGAGGGTCATTGATGCAGGGGTGACAGATGAGTATACGCAGTACCGGGTAGCACACCCGATCCCACGGATATCAAATCCAGCAAAGCCAGTCCTAGCATTTGAGGATGAGAGGGGACGGGGCCGAAGGAGGGCAAGAGGTGGAGGAGGTGGAGGTGGAGGAGGTGGTGGAGGAGATGGAGGAGGTGGAGGTGGAGGAGGAGATGGAGGAGGTGGAGGAGGAGGATTGGGGATGCGGAGTTAGCGGAGAGGGAGAGGTGGACTGCCTCTACAGATATCTCAGGGACCATTGATACCAGGAGGAGTTCAGCTGAGTAGGAGGGGGATGGAGAGAGAGATCCCAATGGATAGAGGAGAGGGGACTACTGGAGAGGGTGAGGCAGGGGAGGCAGCTATGGATACCGAGGGGGGAGCTAATGGAGATCTATGGGATCACATGATAGTACGCTTGCAGACCCGGATAGAGGATTTGGAGGCAGAGGTGGCAGTTATTTGCATGGGAGTCAGAGCTGACGGGCTGCAGGAGAGAGTCTGGGTTGGAGTAGGAGCACAGGGGCCTACAGGGGAGGTTATGAGGCAGTTTGGACGAGCATAGGCTGAGATAGAGTACTGGTGGGGTTTATATGAGCAGGTGGTGCCAGTGAGTCAGCGAGCTCTCAGTTATACTCAGATGCGGCAGACTAGATCAGAGCGATCGCAGAGGATGCAGAGCAGTGGGGGAGTGATGGGTCCTTTGAGGCGGGAGAGATCAGGAGATGCAGGAGGGAGTGGTGGTTCGATGAGGCCTCCACAGAGAGATGGAGCAGGGGGTGCAGGCACCAGTGGTGGAGCAGGTGGAGGTGTTGGGATAGCATCGGGCCAGAGCGGCATTTGAGAGAGCATTCATGCATACATGTATTCGTATCATTGTTTATTTTGGACTGTATCTTGGATGGCTTTTGGTAGCCGATTTTGTAGACTTCATTGTACTCTGATATATGAGATGAGATATATGAGGAGATCCCATATTTTGATGATATGCAGTTGATTATGTATGGATGTTTATGCAGGATGATGAGTGATTGCTTAGATGGATAGGTGTTTATGTATGCATTTGATGAGATGTTTCCTATATGCATGTTTTTATGATGATTGATGATGTGGGATACTGACATATGAATGCAGGTTGATATATGTATGATGGATTTGATTTTTGGATGTAATGCTTGATGTATGTAATGTCATGATGATGCTATATGCTTATGATGATGTATGAATGGGGTTTTGATGTTTCCTATTTGCAATGATATAATGATGAGATGATTTATGCGATGATGTTAATGCAATGAATGATTGATTTTATGTATGGATATGCATCTAGATGTTTTTAGATGAATGTAGTATGGATAAACAAAATGTAAAGTACAAATGTTTATATGATAATGCCTAAATGAATGTGTATGTAAAATGGATATGAAATGTTAAAAACCAATGTTTTGTAAACAAAGGGATTTATGATTCTAAATGCGTAAACTATGGTTTAAGTACAAATGATAATGTGATGTTACTATAACTAATGTTTTAATAACTGCACCTTAATGTAATTTTTTTAAAAAAAGAGGATAATGAATGCAATGTGAATGAATCCTAAAATGAACATAATAAGATACTTAGTTACGAGATAAATGAATGCAATGTGAAATGAATCCTAAAATAAGCATAATAGGATACTTAGTTAATGGATGAATGAATGCAATGTGAAATGAATCCTAAAATAAGCATAATAGGATACTTAGTTAATGGATGAATGAAATGCAATGTGAAATGAATCCTAAAATAAGCATAATAGGATACTTAGTTAATGGATGAATGAATGCAATGTGAAATGAATCCTAAAATAAGCATAATAGGATACTTAGTTAATGGATGAATGAAATGCAATGTGAAATGAATCCTAAAATTTTAATAAGTGAATGCACTTTTTCACTATAAATAAATGTATGCAATATTATATGATAAAGGATGATAAAATAATGATGGATAATCGACACTATATGAATGCCTAGTAAAGGACTTAATATAATCAAAGACAATTTTAATCCCACGAATGAATCCACTTATTTTATGATTGATGCAATGATACAAATGATTAATGAAAACTAAATGTCAAGAAAATGAACTATATGCAATGTTAAGTTAAAAATGATATGAATGTTTCTTAATGCAAGATGCAACTAAAATGTAATGATGATATGACCATGAGAAATACAAGGTATTGTAAGACTTTGCATGATGCATTGATGATGTATCAGAGTACTCGGTCGTGATTGTATCCAAGACCAGCTTAATTTTCACATTTTGCATATAAATCCTATATATGAATGAGTGAATGGATGGGTGATATGCAATGGAATGCAATATATAAATAGATGAGATGAAGTGATGATCCATAGTGCTCTATTTTCATCATTGAGCTTTGAAATGTTGTAAGGAAATACAAGCAACTTGACATAATGATTCAAGATGACTTGAGTATTCCTTACATGGATTTTATATAGCAAGTTAATACAAACGACTTGATATAAGGGTCAAGTCAACCAGAGTATTGTTTGCGGAACAGACAAGGAGTATCTCCTTTCATGCATGACTTGGATCGTCCTCCTTGATCTTAGGCTGATCATATCCTGAGACAAGTGCATACCGTACTAAGAAATAAAACCTTTATCCAGTTTGGATGAGGTAGGAGGAACCAAAGGAAGAGCAATGTACCTACAAACAAACAGTATATACATAAAGAATAAAGAATAAGGATCCTTGGTAATGGTTCATGCTCATATGGTCGAGGTATATGCTGTAGTTAGCAAGTCGTAATGATCTATGACTGCATTTGGCATAAGATCACGTAGCCTGGTGAACTTCCCACGTAGACACCATTGGTACATGCCCCAAAACTTCATCAGAATTAATTCGCAAACAATACAAAACAATGTTGAAAGATCCCGATATAGATAAATGAATGATTGTACTCACAAATCAACCAAGTATTAGATAGCTTAACATAATTTTCTTGTCAAAGAAAATGTCATCTTGTCTATGTTTTGGTAAGGAAGGATGCATCCTTGCTAAAGACAGTTTCCGATTTGTTGGATGTTGATTGTGTGGTCGATTGGTAAATGGTCATTGGATGAGTAGTTTGTCAACATTTGTTTTGTATCTATGCGGATGAGTATGTACAATGTGTTACCATGTTTTTGTTTGATTTTTGATGGTTTTCTGATGTTTTTGGATTTCGTGGAACAGTTTTGAATGTTTTTGGATTTTGATGATTGTTTTCAATGTTTTTTGTATTTTTGATGATTGTTTTCAATGTTTTTGGTATTTTTGATGATTGTTTTCAATGTTTTTGCCAATGACTCACCAGTAATGTAGAATCCACTTCCATCATCTAGATTGTAAGGGCATTGCCTCCAAGTTGGACATGATTATGAAAAGGCGGGATGCCAGATGCATGAAGTACTTTCTTTGATTACAGATCAAATAACAAGCCATGGTTTAGATGGATGGATATGTGTATATATGAATGTGATCGCAACGAGCCTGAAAGATACTGGAGCCATTGTCTTTACGAGTGGCGCTTGTTTGCCAGGTTTTCACCATCGCACTTACCCAAGGTGCCACCAGAGTGTTTGTTCACCGTTTGGATGCATGATTTTTCTTTACTTTTTTGAATGTTTTTTTGTATTTCTTCAGGACATGTTTCTGAATGTTTTTGGTATTTTCTGATATGCAAGGCAGCCTAATGCTCTGTGCCACTTAGGTATAAAACCGTTTGAGGTGCATGCTATTGATTGGATCGGCAAGTGGTTCTCCTTCTGATGTAGCCAACTGATATGCCCCGGACCCGAATACAACAGTGACAACATATGGGCCCAGCCAGTTTGATTCAAACTTGCCCTGATGTTCTCTGTTTGGTTGATTACGAGGATTCTCTCGTAGAACAAGATCACCTACCTCAAATGTATGAGATCTAACGCAGTGATTGTAGCTTCTGCTCATGCACTGCTGATAGGCTTTGAGGTGATTGTATGCAGCTTGTCGCTTCTCATCAAGTAATTCTAAGTCCTGAAGACGGGATACTCTGTATGCTTCATCATCGATGAGATTGTGCAAGGAAACCCGTAATGATAGTATCTCCACCTCAATGGGTAAGATAGCTTCGGCACCATAGACCAATGAATAAGGAGTTGCACCTGTAGGGGTTCGAATGCTAGTTCGATATGCCCATAGTGCTAGATTCAGTTGAACATGCCAATCACGACCGGCATCATTGACTATCTTCTTGAGGATTCTTAATATGTTCTTATTTGATGCTTCGGCTTGACCATTGCCTTGTGGGTAATAGGGGGTGGAAAAGCGGTGTTGGATATGAAATTTCTCCCAAAGTTTGCGGGCACCCTGATTTTTGAAAGGAAGACCATTATCTGTGATGATGGACATGGGCACACCATACCGGAAAATGATGTAGTTAAGGATTAATGAGGCGATCTGCTTGTCGGTAACTTGGGTAAGTGGAACAGCTTCGATCCACTTTGTGAAATATTCGGTGGCGGTAATAATGAATTTGTGGCCATTGGATGAAGATGGATGAATCTTACCCACAAGGTCAAGGCCCCATTGACAAAAAGGCCATGGTGTTGTGATTGGTTGCAGTTCCTGTGCTGGTGCATGTATCAGGTCGCCATGAACTTGACATTTTTTGCACTTCCTGACAAAGTAGTAGGAATCCTTTTCCATAGATGGCCAATAGCATCCATTGCGCAGGAGCTTCTTGGCTAGTGACGGACCACTTGAGTGAGTCCCGCAAATGCCTCCATGGACTTCTTCCAAATCCTTTGTTATCTCATCTTGTTCCAGACATCGAAGGAGAGTACCATCAAGACTGCGTCGGTAGAGGGTTTTGGCAATTATGGTATATCGAGCAGTTTGGCGAATGAAGATTTTACGTTGGTTATTCGATTGGTTGGGAGGAAGGGTGTGATCGCGGAGATAGGTGTAGAACTCACCATACCATGGGGATTCAGAACCGACAAGGTGACATATCATCTCAGATTCGGGGATATCATAAGCGGGGATCCAAAGCTATTCTACCAAGAACTCGTAGCATGTTGAATTTTGTGGAAGATCTAGGAGAGATGCGATGGTAGCCATAGCGTCAGTAGCTCAATTCTGATCTCTTGGTATCTGCTCAAAAGTGATAGTAGTAAATGATGTCTTTAGAGTGTCCACCATTTGCTTATATGGCATGAGTTTATCATCTTTGGTCTGATATTCATCTGTTGCTTGTCGTATGACTAGTTGGGAATCGCCATATACTTGCAGTTCTTGTAATTTCCATTGTACGGCTAACCTGAGTCCTGTGATCAAGGCCTCATACTCTGCCATGTTGTTTGTGCATGGAAATGTGAGCCTGTAAGAATTTGGGATGCTATCACAATGAGGCGTGATAAACAGAATGCCTGCCCCCGAGCCGTGCCTAGTGTATGAACCATCAAAGTATAATTTCCATGGTTTTGTTGTGATCATGAATATCTCTTCATCTGGAAAATTGGAAATGAGAGGATGATCACCTATGAGTGGTGCATCGGCCAACTGATCTGCAATAACTTGACCTTTGATAGCTTTACGGTCCATGTACTCAATGTCAAATTCACTTAGAATCATCACCCATTTGGCCAAGCGGCTTGTTAATGCTGCTTTGCTGAGTAAATACTTGAGTGGATCAATCTTTGCAATGAGTTGTACTTTGTGTGTTAATAGATAGTGCCTCAATTTAGTGGCTGCTAAGATTACTGCTAGGCAAGCTTGCTCAATAGGTGTGTAATTGAGTTCATAGCCCACTAGTGTGCGAGAGATGTAGTAAACAGCACACTCTTTTCCTTCTGCATTGTGTTGTGCCAGTAGTACACCCAATGTTGTACTTGTTGCTAAGATATAGAGTAACAATGGTCTTCTTGGATCTGGTGGCATCAGCAATGGTGGATTCATGAGATAGTCTTTAAGTGTCTGAAATGCTTGTTGGCATCGGGCATCCCACTGAAAGCGGATGTTCTTGTGTAGCAGGTGTGTGAATGGGTGACACTTATCAGCCAATTGTGCAATGAATCTTCAGATGGATTGAAGTCATCCTTGTAATGTCCTTAGCTGACTGATATTCTTTGGAGGTGGCATGTCCATGATTGCTTTTACCTTTGCTTGAGACAATGTATCCTAAAAGCTTCCCAGAGGTCACTCCAAAGACCCATTTCTTTGGGTTGAGTCGAACATGGTATTGTTCCAGTCTATCGAATATTTTACCTAAGATATGGAGATGCCCTTCTCTAGTGAGTGATTTTGCTAGTAAGTCATCAACATAATCTTCCATCATGGTATGCATCATGTCATGGAAGATGGTGGTCATTGCTCTTTGATAGGTTGCTCTTGCATTCTTGAGACCGAAAGGCATTACATTCCAGCAATATGTGCCCCATGGACATGTGAAGGTTGTCTTATGTTGGTCCTCTGGTGTGATCTTTATTTGATTGTATCCTGAAAAGTCATCCATGAGTGAAAGCATGGCATGTCCTGCTGTCAGATCCACTATGATGTCGATAATTGGTAGGGGGAAGTATCCTTAGGACATGCCTTATTCAGATCTCTGAAGTCAGTACAAATACAGATGCCCCCTTTTGGCTTGCCGACATGCACAATGTTGGAGATCCATTCTGCATAATCAATTGGCCTAATGAAACCAACATCTAGGAGTTTCTTGAGTTCTATTTTGACTAGCATTGCAATCTGGGGATGCATCTTACGAAGCTTCTGCTTGATAGGTTTGGCTCCTTCTGCGACGGTGAAGTGATGCATGACTAAATCAGGATCAAGTCCAGGCATGTCTGCATATGACCATGCGAAGTTAATCTGACGCTTTTGGAAGAATTCTATAAACTTAAGCTGTTCCTCTAAAGTGAGAAGAGATGCCAGATGTATGATATGAGGATTTTCAGGAGTCCCCACATTGTATTCTTTGGTTTCCTCGATGAGAATCGTCGATCGTTCCTGTTGTGCATTAGCAGGGAGAATGTCAAACCCTTCATCCTCAGGTGCCTCAGAGAGGTTTTCACCATTGGATACGTTCTTTCTTTTTACTTTTGTTGGATCAAACAGTGCCACAGTGTGGTTTTCACTAGAAGATCCATGTTTTATTGTTATATTTTTGCAGTTGAAAGGTTTGGCATCCGCCCTGAAGTATGTTGCGCTATTAAGTTTAATGGCGAATCCAGCTTTGTGATCCTCGCTTGGTAGGTTATCCCTTAATTCCAAAAAGTCAATGATGGCCTCATCATTTTGGAAGAGGTCAAGACATGGGGGATTTGATTGGTTCCATTCAATGAGTTCAGGGTGAATAATGGGCATTACTTCATCGATTAGGTTAAGTGCATTAGATGTATCAATGAGGGTTAAGATGTTATGGTGAAGGTCGTTAATGGTACTCTCCCTATCAGAATCAGGCATAGGATGAGACGTAGGGTCTGTGGAAGATGTTTCCAGCTTAGGAACCCAAGTGGTCTTTATCTGTGCTTCTCCATAAACAGGGATGTCTTTGTGTGACGAAGGTGGTGATGTGTCTTCCTCATCTAAAGTGTTAAGCTGTACAGAATCAAATTCCCACTCATGTGAGTCGGTCTCTGAGTCACTTTCCAGCATCCGATTACTATACCATACTGGGATATCATTGGAGTTAAATACCGCAGGTGTGATTGGTTTATGTACCTTTGTAGTGATCGGTGTTGCAGGAAGTTTGATGGGACGCAAGGAATCTGATCCAGGAAATATCGGCAGTGTTAACTCAGTGGTTTCTGCTGGAACTGCTGGTGCCATAGATGCTACTGCGGGTTCTGATGCAATTGTTGCTGCTAATGGTACTATTGATGTGATGGCTGCTGCGGATGGGATTACTGGTTCGATTGGTGGGATGTTTGGTATTATAGAGGATTGTGTTGGGGTTGTGAGCCTCAATGGGGCAATTGGGATGGTGCTTGAGACTGCTTTAATGATAAAAGGTGTCCTTTTTGCCGTAGGCTGACATGATGGTTTGTTGGGTTTTCCTTTGAATTTGAGTTTAGGAAAGATCTCTTTTTCAAAACCTAGGCCTGTATTACCTTTGGGCTTGAATTCTAGCAGCAGAGGTTCATGTCGTCCTTGTTTGCAATATCCCAAAGCACTTTGACCATCATACCCCATTCTTTGCATAATGAGGAGACCTTTGCCATATTGATCTGTAGGAAGTTTTACTTGCAGTATATTAGTGGTGATGGGGTCTTTGTAGATCCATTCCGCTAGGTCCTCATCTTGGGTTTCTTCCTCTTGACTCTTTCCAAGGATGAAAGGCGTCAAAGCACATGCTGGCATGATCAGTGGTTGCTGGAGTAACTGTTGTGGTTTACCATGTGTTCTAGGAGAAGTGGGCATTTGTCCCACACAAAAGAGTTGACTCAAGTTGTATTCCCCAGGACCTTCCTCTGATATTTTCATCTTAAGCTTTTCTTGCTTGGGTATAGTGGTGTTCAAACTGGCAAGAGAGGCGGGACTTATATATGATGTGGAGGAAATGGCTTCTCTATTATTAGGAACAGTAATCTCTGGTTGATGGTTGATATTATGGCAATACGCAAAGGGATTTGCATCACCCAGGATTGTGATCTCTGCACCGTTATGTGGGAACTTGATACATTGATGGTAGGTAGATGGAATGGCTTGCATGGCATGTATCCAAGGTCTCCCTAATAATAGATTGTATGGCAGAGGAAGGTCCAGAACCTGATAGATGATGTGTTTTACCACAGGGCCCACTCGGATTGGGAGTACCACAACTCCTTTGGATGAACACTCTGCATCGTCATAGGCTTTGATTGTGATCTTCTTGCAAGGATCTACTGATTCTATTGCATATCCCAATGCTGTGACCAACTGTAGTGTACAAATGTTCAAGCCTGCTCCATTATCGATCAAGACTCGTTTGATCATGTGTTGGTTGATAAAGCCTTCAATGTGTAGCGAAGTGTTATGAGGTTGCTGGAAGGAAGAGTTGTCACTTTCAGAAAAAGTGAGACAAGGTGATGACTTTAAACTTCCAACCATGGCTTGAAATTGGTCTGTATTCAGATTTGCAGGGACTGACGCCTCTTGGAGTGCTTGATCCAAGATAGTTTTATGAGATGGCGATAGGCGCAATAGTTCTAGAATGGATATAAGTGCGGGCGTTTTGTCTAATTGTTCCACAAGATTGTACTACTTTGGGATGGAGGTGGTGCCTTGTGGAGCTGCCTTGACGGTAACCTTGCCACGTCGTGTAACAACATTGCAATTTGAGTTGGTATTTTTGAAGGTTATAGTTGCAACTTGTTCACTGGCATCATACAGGTGATTTACAGTGTAATTATACACAACCTGTGTATAATCAGTGGTATCAGTGCCTTGCCTGGAAGTGGAAGGACCCCTTTGATCTTGTGATGGAAGCGGATTTTTGAACATCAAATGATCATTATTTGTCATTTTTGGGTCATGTCCTTCTATTTCAATTTCTCCTCGATCAATAAGATCTTGAATGAGATCTTTCAATCGGTGACAATTACTTGTCTTGTATCCTCTTCCTTGGTGGAATTCACAGTGTTCAGTGTCTCACCACCATGCCGGTTTGGCCTGAGGTTCATAGTTTGACAATTTAGGTAGAGTGACCAAATTCTGAGAAATGAGTTGTTGCAATATTGTTTCGATGGGTTCCCCTAAGGGAGTGTATGTTCATTTTTGTTTTTGCTGATGAGGTCTTGGTTCATCATGAGATGTGATGCGACCTTGATTGGAAGGAACATTTGTGTTATTCTGAGGTGGAGGATTTTGTCCTACAAATCGAACCACAGGTTGTGCATTTTGTATAGTCCTGGCATCCACAACCCCATCATTGACGATATTCTTGTTTTTGTTCCAGAAGCTTGGTTTATCGCTATTGAAGCATGGGCGAGGACCATCTTTTGGTTCATTAAAGATTTTGATGAGTCCTTTCTTGATGAGTGCCCGTTCACATTTTAAACCCTTGGTGATCATATCATTAAAAGAGTCTGTGTCTTTGACATCCAAGTGAAATTCCATTTCTTCGTTTAAGTTGGAAATGAATATTTCCACTAGTTCTCATTCAAGTAACTGAAGAGAACATCTGCTAGACATTTGGCACCATCATTGTAGGAATACTGAGAATAGTTCACCTAGTTTTTGTTTGGTGTTGCACAGATCAGCCATGGTGATGTCGCGTTCAATGTTATGAGAGTAATGAGTTAGGAACTTCTGGATGAGTTCCTCAAATGTTCTAATGCCACCTGGTAGTCGAGAAAACCATGATGTGGTTGCTCCTCCCAAGCTTTGGGGAAAAAGGTGCATGAGGTATGTGTCTTCATATGCCACTTCGAGGCAAGCGGAATGAAATTCTCGGACATGATCATGAGGATCTCCCTTTCCTCTATATTTTTCAAATTTTGGTGTTTCGAACCCGCGTGGAAAGGGTGGCATATAAAGATTCCTATCAAAAGGATAGTGACAGATGTCGTTAAGTGAGAATTGATTGGTCTTAACACCACTATGAAGTTGTCGGGCGAGATTCTCGACTTGTTGCCGCAACATCTCCATTTCATTTGGAGGAGGAGGTGGTGGGTTACCTCGAGGAATGTTATATCTGATGGGATCTCTACCTCTTTCCTCTTCATGGCGACTTTGTCTTTCTGATGCCTGTCTTAATTGGGCAAGATCAAAGTCAGAGGGGAGTTTTGCTCCTTCTTGAGCAAGTTTTAAGAAGTGAGCATCCGCATTGCTCCTGAGTATTTCGTCAAACAGTCTGTTAAAGAGAGGGTTATGTTGAGCCCTTTCTATTGTTGCAGGAGTAGGAGTACTTGGGTTTTCGTCATTCGCATTTCCTCCATGTGCTTCTTGAAATTCATTGAGATTTTCCTCTTCTTCTTCTTCCATTTCTATTTCTCGTTGCCTCGACTGTGATCGGGTTTGAGCCATTTTGCTTATGAGTCTTTGTTGAAGTTGAGTGAAAATGATGATGAGTTTTTGATGAAATGAAAGATTAATGGTTGGTGAATTGTGTTGCATGTGGATCTCTAGCACTTTTAAGGTGGATGTAACTGAAATTATTTCTTTGAATTGCTTGCTTGTTTGATAAATTTTGATGTGATAAGGTGTAGAGAAATCTAAGATGTGTTACAGATTTAACTACCTAGTAATGAGAGGATTCACTCATGAACTAGTTTTAACCTGCGTAGATGTGTTTCTTAGGATGAGCTTATCCTAGATGTAGAAACAATCTAAAAAGTAATGTGATGCGATTGATTCAAGCAATATCTAAAAAGGAATCTTGAGACAAGAACCTCTTAATGTTTTGAGAGTTGGGACAGATTGATGATGAAGTGATGATGTATGAGTGAGATAATGGAATGTTTTTAACTTCAATAAAAACTTTGTGTCACAAATGGGACAAACTCTACCTCTTCTCTTTCGGGTGTTGGTGGTATTTCTTGAGTTGTGTTGTATGTGATACAGACGTTTGGGAAGAAGTTGGGATTAATCTTACTTCCTTGGTTTTTGTGATAACTCAGAGCTCTATATTGCATAAAAGCTTTGCGGTTCAATGATTCGAAATCAAATTCGTTTGTTTTGCCTTGAAGGTAGAGACACGTGTGATGCAAAAAGACTCTATGTGAGACAAAGATTTGTCTATTTGTATAGAAGAATTTCCTCCTTTTGATCAAAGCCTTTGAGCTTAATGGTCTTCTTTTCAAGTTGATATTCTGATGACGCTTCTTCTTTCGCAAGATGTGAAGAATGGTCATAAAATTTGACTCCTTGTTTGTTTGTAATTTGTTTTTGATGTGTTTGGTTGGATGAATACTTTGTTTTGGAAAGTGATTTTCTTTTGGATGTTTCTTTGACAAGAAAACAAAGCAAGCACACAAACACAAGAATGTTGCCTAAAAGGTACAAATGAGTATGGGTCTAGATCAACCCAATCCTTGGACTTGTATATGACCCTTCCTTTAGATGTATTTTAAGGTGTATTTCCAAAGCCTGAAGTCGGATCAATTTACACTTGGTCTTTTAAAACAAACATACTTCAAACAGTTTTTATCCCTAAGGTCAAATGGCCAGTTGTGATAAATTTAGCCCACATCTTGATATTTCTTCGACTTTGGTACTACATACCTTATGAATCCCGCCTTGGCAGGTAAGGATGTGATATACTAAGTCTTGCACGAGCATAACAAATAGATGATCCCTATGATGGGGGAGTCACCACTTTTATCAAGTCACAAGTGACTTTTCAAAAAGCTATGTTTCTACTCAAGGAAATATGTATGGTGAGTATCTTGGGAGCAAAACCATCTATGCTCTTGCACTAAATTATATCGCAAATATCCTCAATCAATAGAATAGGTGGGCTACTACTTAAAGGTGTTTAGTCATGTTCGATGTTTTTGGACATAAGTTCATTCTGCAGCGACTCACTTAAGAGCCTTGTAACTGGTGGTGGGGCCCATTTGTCCTTTCGGCCAGTTACATTGTAGGAACAACTATACCCAAGACTACAACTTTAGCTCTCACCTGATTTCTATAGCGGCTTGAAGGATTTACCACTCGAGGTCGTTCCCAAGAGTATCGATCCCTTGGCAGGCCTCTCTTAAAAACATAAAATTTGAGTGTTACTAACACTTTTCTCTTGCACCTAGGACCACGAGAGCCAAGGGAGAGGATAGTGTGTGTTAGAAGTGGGACCACTCGACTGACCTTTTGCACAAGTGTGCCAAACACGAAAAATACTTTATTCTTTTTATTCCATCATTTTCAAAATGTGGTCTAACTATTTGGAGATGTTGCTCCAACAGTCATGGTGTTCTTTTTAACTTTCAAAGGCAATGTGTTTTGTAATCCAGAATTTGGAAATCCTAGTCAACTTAATGAAAATACACGTTTGCTTGAAGTAAAATTTGTTTGCAAAAATCAAAACAAATGGATTGTTCTTTTTATGTGCACCAAATTTGAAAGTGTGGATTGTAAATCCTTTTTTTAGTTTGATGCAATAAAAGAAAATTTGTGTTGTTGATTTAAGCACCAAAATAAAGATGAATCCTAACTTGCAATGGAAGTTAAATGTTTGTTTTCAAGTGTTTTAAAAGCACCAAAGGAAAATTTGTGAGTTTTAACTTGCACAAACCACAATTTTGTTAGTAAAATCGATGTCCAAGGGGGGGCTTCCACAAGCCTAAGATTTTCAATTTTTCGGTTACAAGGTGAGTTTTACAACATTCTGTTGCAATAGCACTAGTCTGCATTTAAACAGAAGCGCTATTTTACACAGAAGCGCTGAAAGAAGGATAAAGCCCGAGAGGCAAAAGCACTTAAAGAGTTTTAATAGCGCCAAAAGAACAGCGAAAGCGCCAAAACAAATACAAAAGCACTGAAAGTTTAACAATAGCGCTAAAAGAAAAAGTGTCGGTAGCGCTATAACGTGTTCAATAGCGCCGAAGCGCAACCTGTGTGACAATTTCAACAATCAGACATGTTAGTTTACAAAAAAAAGGGTTTTTTTTTTTTGGTGCTTGGATTCACGTCGGGTTCACCAAATGATGCCTTTCTAAATGGACAAGGTTAGCAAATGACAAACAACACACGAAAACCAAAAGATTGTTAGTGTTAGTCAATCAAAAACTAATCTAAAAAGACATACCAAGAGAGGCACTAAAAACATGCTAATATATCTAACTAAAGAAACAAAGATAATGAGACATCTCCAAATGCCTCTTAGCATGGTCTTGGCTCCTTTCTCCCTTGTTCCTCTCCTCTCCAATTTCCAAAATAGTGTAGCTCTCAGCAGCTTTTTGCACTATGGATGCTTATGGAGGATTGAGATTGTAGTATTGTGCTTCAAATGTGAAATGAAAAGCTAATACTATGCTATTGATGCTAAAATGATTGATTTTATCAAAAAGACAAGATATTAGATAATTATGCTAAAATGCTCTCTAAAAATGCCTATAGCTTAAATGCATACAAGTTTTCAGGATCTGGATTATGAAGAAATGGGCTTTATTTATAGGAAAAATAGAGCAATGGATGGTTGAGATTGAGCAATCTCACCAAGGGTCAGGATTGAATGATTTCAAATCCATGTGAGGGCTTTCAACCCAATCCCAGGATGACAAGTGTCAATGTGAGATAGGTTGAGAGGAGAGGGAATAAGCATTTAATGCTTGAAATGACCTTGGGAGTTAAAGTCAAGGTTGGTTGAATGAATAAACTCTTTATTCAAAGAATAAAGCTTTTATCCAATGGATAAATTCTTGTGCAAATGTGAAATGGATGAATATGGTCAAAACAATAAATGTTTGGGGAGACAAGTTTGAAATAACCATAAATGGTTATGTAAGAGCCATAAATGGTTATGTAAGAGCCATTAGTGGTCTTGGAAGACTTTGGGGGTTAATTTGTTGAACACACAAAGCATTAAATGCTTTTCAAAGACTTTGGAGTCTTTGAGAAGTGACTCCATTTTGCTTAGGAATGTGACAATAATTAGGGGATGGATTAGGCTAATTAGGAAGGGGTTAGAAGAATCTAGAAGAGGATTAGATTTTGCAAGTGGATTTGGTGGGTGAGGGTAAATAGGATTTTTATTAAAATAAAAATTCATTTATTTCAATAAATGTGTGCAAGTTGCATTTGTAGGAAAATGCAAGTGGGGGGATAAATGATTTAAATAAATATTTTTATTTAATTTATTTAAAAGAGGAATAGGGGGATTTAATTAAATAAATTGATTTTATTTATTTAATTGATTTGAATTTGGTTTAATGAATTAATTAAAATAAATTCAATAATTTATTTAATTAATAGAAGAATGTTTGGAGATGAATTAATTAAATATTAATTTAATTAACTGATGGCTAGTGGATTTTTAATCAAATAATTACAAAATATTCATTTAATTAAAATAGACAGATTTATGTGACTACAAGAAACATTCTTAATTTTTTTGAAATCTCATGGGATGCTATTATATCACACTCGCCTCTTGGAGAAACCACTCAAAATTTAACATGTGATCTTAGGTTAGTGAGAGTAATGAAAATGTGAACGATTTGTCTCTCTTAAAAGATAAGGTGTTTAAGTGTAATTTAGCTTAAACTATGATGAAATATGCAAGTTATACCAAATTAATGCACATTTAGACTATGCCAATACAATCTATATGCAAGTGTATGCAAAATAATTATCTTCAAAGTAAACTTTTAATAGAATCTTATTTAATAGTGGACCCTACAAAAACAAGGGTTAGAAGGGTAGATTTTGTTAATCAACCCTCTTTGTGGGTGTTCAAACATGGATCCACATAAATAGATAAGATGTTAAACATGATAAAGTGATTTATAAAGAGAAAATAAGTTTGAATAAATTTATATGACATTAAACATTTAAACCTGGCTCTAGGGTTCTTAGAAACCATGCAAGGAAGGGTCGGACAAAAAATATAGAAAAAAATAATGTTAATAGAAAAAGGTTTTAAGGGTTAATATAGGACTATTATGGAGCGTGAAAATTAGTTTGAAATGTAATGCCCCGCCAGGAAACCTCGAAGGGATAAAGCTAAAACACAAGAATAGAGTGCAAATATTTTTTTATTTTTTTTAAATTAAAACATAATAATGATACATTGAATTATCATTAAGTTCAGATTACGCAATAGAAGACTTAAATAACACCTAAAGAGTTTCCCAACATGATTAATTGAATCAACACTTAACTCAACTCACGCTAATTAATCCAATTAAGTTGATTAACTTAATGACATGATAATACTTTAAGCAAGGATAAATTCGTTCGGTAAGTTAAAATTATAGATAATAAGAGAAGTTCATCCATTACAAATTAACCATTCATTATGTTCAATTTTGGATTTTCGTGCAGACTTCAATTGCATTGAAAACAAATGAATACTTTCCATTATACCAACCTACATTTTTCATGATCCATATTACTGCAATGAATAAGATGACTACATACATGCATTTAAGATCAACATCATCTAATCCACATTATACATTTTAACCATAATGTCATCCATACATGCTAAATTAAAAAGGAAATAGAAGAACATAAATACCACATAACACCAAAATGATATCGGAGTTCACCCCTAGTGAGCTACATCTTCGGGTCTACTCAACTGCAAGACCCTTCTGATAAATAGTAGGGTGAAGAATACATAAGGTTCACATCATTTACATCCTGCCATCAAGGAGTACATAAACCAATAATACATATGACCACATCGGTCCAATAGATACATGAATGATCCCAAAGAAAGGAAAATGATCTAACAAACATGATAAGAAGCAATTACAAAAGATCAACTGGAGCTCCCGCGAAACTAAGTCCTCGCAACCCATCATAAGCAACCCATGGTCTAACATGAATATCAGGTTCTCACAAGGGCATAAACAACCAGATATGACTCCACAATAGTGTTCCTAACAAAGACAACACAACTGCACACTAGTGAACATAAGGGACAAGTGTCATCACATAACTTGGTATGGCCACCCTGACAGGCCTCCATAGGTTCCGACCCCATCTACTGGGTTACCCTAGCAACCTTTCCCAAACCTCTGGCCCATCCAAGTCTCATGTGGACCCAACACATCCTTTCGTGAGGACAAGGTTGTTGGTTTTCCATTTTAGGCCTTATCACTGCATGTTGAGTCTATACTAGCACTCATCCCATACATGAGGCACAATTATCTTACTTAGTATTTTCATTAACTAAACTCTCTAATATGCTATTAGGTTATCACTTATTTAGAAACACTTTCGATGGGTTAACTTGCAACCACTTTGGGCACGACCCCCACTCGAAAGCCACTTTCCCATATGACACTAGACCATAAACAATCGAACTCCTTAAACCCAGGTATACACCAGGACAAGCATATGAAGTTCAATACGAAAGGAATACCCACTTGGCCAAACAAGTCTCCATACGAGGTGCACTGACTGACAGTACTCTGACTAGAGACATGACCAGCTATAGTCAAACACATACCAACATTCAACACTCACATAAAGGACATGATCGGATACAAACCATCACATGAAATCAGCCCAAAACTCAAGATCAAGAACATAAGCAGATTCCAAAATAGACATATGACAATATCCAAAAATCACAATCAAGGACTTGCCATTTCTTAAGCAAATGCGAATATAGAAAATTAAACATGCATAGACATAAATCGGAAAAGAAAATCTTCTTCCATATCGTTTAAACGTTACCATCGATCTAGTTTTCTAATACATCTAATTTGATTGCGATTTGTCTACCTTGTCTAGGTATAGGTCGCTCATGGTTTACTAACTCACTATAATTCATTTTGCATCATAAAATAATATAAATACTCCATCAAGAGTTTTCAGACCAAATCACATTAATATAATTGTAATTATATGCACAAAAATATAAAGATATAATTAAATATATATTAATTAACCAAAATTTGATATTTAATTTCCAAAATAAAATCATTATTCCATACTTGAACGAAACAATTTATCTAAACTTTTTTTTTTTTCAAAACCAAGATACACTCTTCAAAATATGAGAATATACCTTTTAAAAGAAACTAGAATAGATAATCATTTCCCAAATTAACAAAATATTTCCTTGCGTATATTAAAATATACAAACTAAAATATCAATATATATATATATATATACATTAATTAATAAATTAGAAATTGAATATCAATTAATGTATATTTATTAATATACATTTAATTAATAATAAACTAATCATCAAATATTATTTAATAAACTTGAATTAAATAATATTTAAAAACTTTATTTAAAAAATATAAATATTATTATTTTTGTTTATATTTTTTTGTTTAAACACAAAATAGCTAATATTATGGGGTAGACCCACGTGCCCCCCTCCCCCCTTTTCCCAAGGGACTGCCAAGGCCTCAGACGCTGCCATTGGTAGTGTTGCTACCAAATGGTAGTAGGCCGCTACCTTTGGTAGCGCTGCTACCATATGGTAGCAATTTGCTACCCTCGGTAGCACTGCTACCATCCCATGTGGTGGGGGGTTTTCCCTGCCACGTGGGGGTAATTTAATTATTTTTTTATTTTTTTATTTTTATTAAAACAAAAACCAAAACACCCAAATTTCTGGGTATTCTCAGAAATCTTTCTAAGACAAAACTGTGAGACATTTCCAAAGTCAAAATATGCTTTCATATATATATTTTTTTAACAGCCAGATCTAGAATAGATAAAAATTGGGCAATCTTCTCCAACCAAATACCATATTTGGATAAATAGGCTTGATTTACACACATTTATTCAACCAATCTGCCAAACCCCAAACTAATTTCCAATTTAAAACTTAATTTTGAAAACATTCAATGGAGTTTAAACAAAATTTTATTGAGAACAACCAAACCCAATTTTGATTTAAAAAATAATAATTTGAACAACCAAAATTTTAATTTGGAGGTTTGGAAAGGAAGCAAGGAGGGTTTTAATTAGAGATTTCATTACAACTCTTTCATTTTTCTCAAAATATATGAGATTATCAACAAACACAACTACATTTCTTCAAAATCAACACAATCTCTATCTAGCAAAGAAATCAAATAGATAAACAAGAATCCTACCTTATTCAGCAATCCTGGCAAGATTTGCTAAAGAGCCCAACCTGCAAGCTCAAGAAAATCCTTCTTCCCCCCAAATGCCCAAAAACTTCATTCCAAAAATAACTCCCCCAAAAATATTTTCCAAACCTAGGTTAAATAGAAATGTTTTGACCAAAAATTCATATTTTTGGATTTAAAATACTTATTCCCAAATAAAATGAAAAATCATTTTTCCCAACAATTCAAATATGCAAAGACTTGCTTTTCTTCTAAAAATTGTTTTTCTTAATTTAATTAAAACTAACATTTTTATTTTAAAATTCCAAAGAGGGTAAATTATTTCTATTTTCGAATACAATTTAACCTTTCCTTTCAAAATGCACAAACTAAATTAATTCATCATTTAAAATAACCATTTAATCGAACTTGCTACAAACAGGAATTGGGCAATTCTAATTAATGATTAATCACACAAAAAGGGGTCCTATTTAATTTAGTCCCTTAATTTACTAATGCATAAAAGAACACATTTAATCAAATAAATTACTAAGGATCAAATACTCAATTTTACCACACACAAAACATGCAACCCGAGAAAGCCAACCAGATACACGACCCACATACCCAACCCAAGGGGAAACTGACGGATGACTGACGACGCTCACTTGAGAATGACTAGGATAAAATGAGGGTCTTATGACCATCTAATCCAATTCCTTAGGACCAATAAGGTACACTCAAACTTGCGAATCCACATGGAGACGAACCTTGTACCTATGCGGTATTGTACCTGCAATCTCTTGCAATCATGAATCACACATGCATACATATATATTTAATGAAAGTGTTAGCTTGAGATTAATAACACAAATTAGAAGAACAAATAAACTTACATAAAAATCGATGCGAAAACCACATTTACAGGTACGCACAATAATCATAATATCTGACTATAACATTTCATCATGGTAAATCAACCAAGGTCAAACCAGTTTTACAAATTTGATTAGGGCAGGGGTACTACATGAAACACCTCTAATGTGTTTTGGATTTGGTTATGGTTAGAATATTTGAAAGGCTAGAAAAATGGACTCTTGTTGATTGAAGAGGGATGAAAGAGGAAACTCTAATGGATTACTAGTATTAAAAAGCACAACATCTAGTTATGAGGATTGGGATTGAAACCTTTATTTTATTGAGTTCACTACTCTAAGATGGATACAAATTAGCTTAGAGGGAATGGTTTGGGATGAAAAATGACATCAAATAGAATGGAAATAGTGGGATGATTTCTTGGGAGGGTCGTGAGATGAATGAAGAAAGAATACTTGTAATATCTTAAGAAATAATAATATTTTCATGTAAAGTCATTTAAATAGAATCGTACCTTGCATGAAATCATTAGAAAATTAGGACCTACTTGGAAATATATGAAGAGGGCCAATTATTGTGCATGATAAAAAATATTATTATGGTTGTTGGCCATTTGGTGGAATTGATTATGTGTTGCATTGATGTTTTGTCATTGATGTCAACACTAGTTGTTTGGATGCTTTACCAGCACCCTCTGGTCCCGGTAGGCTGAGTGGTTTCTAGTTGATTTGGATTTGGCATGATCCGGTAGGCTCCAATATATTTTAGTTATGGAATTGGCTTAATCATGATACTCATGTTCATATTCAGTAAGTTGGTTTTGATCTGGTGATCAGATGTTATCCTGCTTGCTTGGAAGCTTGGTTTCTGGTTTCGGCAAGGGTTTCACCGGTAGAGCTTTTGATGAAGATCTTTGATGAATTGCATAAGTGGTGTTGGTGCAACTTCTGGTGGAGTTTTAGGATGCTGATGGTGATCATGTTCGAGACTTGGCAGATGAAGATCATTGTTGTAGTGTGTGGACCTATGCGGGGTCCCGGTTGATCTAGGTTATGGACCGACCTTAATGTAACGTGTGGATTGGACCTCTCGATGTATTTCTAGGATGTCTTATGTGTTGGATATTATTTATTCGGTCTAAGCCCAACATGGTTTGTAATTATGTAATTGGTTTATTATCTGGTGGCTAACCTAATTGTTTATGGTCGAGGGTTTGTATATATAGATGTAAGATCTCATTGTAGATTATACATGGTAGACATATGGTTATGTGAAAGGAATGTAATGTGCGAATAATGTAATATCATTCAGGCAGAGGATTTGGTCGATCATTGGAGATAGAATTGGGTTTATGTAAGAGGATTTGGTCCTCTGGTATTGAGCTTTATCCGGAACTGTACTCAGGCATAGGAGATGCTATCTTTTGCAGTTCAACACTTCTCCGGATTATAGTTTGGATTTATATGTAGTCAGTGAGGCTCCTTTTGTGATGAGAAGTGCGCTCTAGGTTGTTGGCCTTCCTGCAAGTGCAGGCCCCTCAATTGTAATTCACATACTTACTGCAGAAGTATTAGCTAATTGTGGGTAGGCTTACCACCATGGTTTTTTTCTTTATCGAGTTTTTCATGTATAAATCTTGGTGTCATGTGGATGGTATTTATTCTATGATTATTGTTTATGCTTAATTGGTTTAACTGCTATTCTGGTATTAATGTTTTGGGTTCTGGTATTAAAGTTCTAATTGCTAATGGTTCTGGTAATCTGTGACAACTGATTCACCCCCCCCCCTCTTAGTTATCTTCTAATTATTTAAACTATCTAACAATTGGTATCAGAGCTTTGGTCCTCTCTGCAGAAAGCTTAACCACTTGAGGAAGATCCTATGGAGACTAACAGTTCAAATTCATCCAGTTCATATGGAGCTATCTTTCGAAGAGATATTCCTAGGATTGATTTAACAAATTACACAGTATAGAAGATTTAGATGGAGACTCATCTAAGATTTCTCGACAAGGAAATTTGGGAGATCACATAGAATGGTGTCATACCTTATAATCCAGCATCTAGCAATCCTCCTCTGACAAACCTAGATAAAAAGCTTGAGAATGATTGTAGAGCAAGAGAAGCCCTCTTGTGTGCACTTTTTAATCTTCAAATAATGGGATTAACCGACAAATCATCTGGAAAGGCTATATGGGATAAGTTGGAGACTCTTAATGAAGGTGACACTATAGTGAAGATTGCTAAACTTGATGGTTATCGGGTGAGATATGAAAACCTGAAGATGGAAGAAGATGAAAGGATTACTCCATTCATGGAAAGGGTAAATGAGATTGTTATGGGAATTCAATGTTGTGGTGGAACTCTGAGTGAAGATGAAATTGTTTCTAAAGTTATGAGATCCCTACCATTAGCTTACAAGATGAAGGCTATTGCTATGAATGAATTGAGAATAATGGCTAATGCATCTGTCAACAGAGATACTTTGGTTGGAAAACTATCTGCTTTTGAGCTTGAAGAATTTGACCTTCTGGAGCTGTGAAGACTGAACCTGCTTTTCATGCATCTACATCTGCAACTGGTAAGCAAGATTGGAAATCTTTATATGCAAAGGAATTGGAAGATATGAAGAGAGAAGATGATGAGTTTGAGCAACTTGAAGCACTATTTGCTAGAAGAGTACCTAAAGGACCGGTAGGAAGTAAGTATGAAGGAAAAGCACCTTTTAAATGTTTTGCATGTAATAAGATTGGTCGTTTTGCATCTAGATGTCCTTAAAGGAATTCAAGATTTGAAGAAAGAGTTAGAAGATCTTCTAAGCCTAACCCTGGATATCAGAACAAGTATAAGTACAAGAAAAACAGAGACAAATCATGCTACATAGCATATGAGGAAGGCATTACTGATTCTGATGATGAACTGGCAAAAGACTTTGTTAGTGGTTCCAGCAATGGGAAGGAATGGGTGTTCCTAGCTATCAAGGAAGATGTTCTGACACTGGAAGAGAATGTACCTAAAGAGAAGGCACTTGCTGCTAAAATTGAAGAGAAGGATGAATGGGTAATTGACAGTGGTTTTTCACATCATATGACTGGAGATAAAGGGAAGTTTCTATCTTTGCAAGAATTTGATGGCAGTCTAGTTAGATTTAGAGATGACAAAGCATGTATGATCAAAGGAAAAGGAACTACATCATTGGATGGTAAGAACAATACTGACAATGTTTATTATGTTGAAGGTTTAAGGCATAATATTTTGAGTGTAGGACAATTAGTGGATAAGGGATTTCAATTACAATTCAAGGATGAAAAATGCAAAATCATTAACAGATCTGGTTTGGAGATTGCAACCGGTACACAGACAAAAGGTAATATATTTCATTTGAATTCTGGTGAGAAGACTTGTTTGATTACATAGATTGATGAGAGTTGGCTATGTCATGTAAATTTTGATTTCATTGTGAAGATCAGTTCAACTAAGGCAGTTAGGAATTTACCTAAGATTATGAAGCCCTATAATTTGATATGTAAAGAATTTCAAATGGGTAAATAGGTCAGAACCTATTTTAGGATTATACAAGATAAATAAAATGATGTTCTTGATCTTATTCATACTAATTTGTGTGGCCTTGCTAGAGTTAAAAGTTTTCAAGGTGATAAATATTTCGTGCTAATCATTGATGACTATTTTAGAATGGCATGGGTTACTTTTCTAAAAGAAAAATTTGAAGCATTTGAGAAGTTTAAAATCTTTAAGGCTAAAGTGGAAACTGAGACAGGATTGAAGATTAAATGTTTGAGGTCAGATCATGGTGGAGAATTCACATCCGGTGAGTTTAATAACTTTTGTGAGAAGGATGGTATAAGAAGACAATTTTCTACTCCCCAGACACCTCAACAGAATGGAGTTGTGGAAAGGAAGAACAAAACTATCTTGGATGTTGCTAAAACAATGATGATGGAAGATATTCTACCTCATATCTACTAGAGACAAGCAGTGAGCACAGCGGTTTATACATTCAACAGAGTATATATCAAAGGAGAAACCAGGAAGACGCCTTATGAATTATAGTTTGGCAATACACCTACAGTTAAGTATTTCAAAATATTTGGTAGTAAATGTTATATCAGGAGAGATGATATCATTGGCAAATTTGATCCTAGATGTGATGAAGGCATATTTCTTGGTTATTCTAATGAAAGCAAGCATATCCATGTTATAACAAGAGATTGCAGATAATTGTGGAGAGTGCTAATGTCAAAGTAGATGAGCTAAATAGAAGTCAAATCAGAGTTTATGAGAAGGAACCGATAGTGGAAATGATTATATCTAAATCGATAACACCTTTACTGGAACAGAGTGTTGAACCAGTTACTCCGGCAGCATCAGAGAATTCTACAGTGATTGAAAAATAGGGAAGAGGAACAGAGAGTCAGAGGACTCCTAGGTATGTGAGATTGAATCATTCAGAAGATCATATCATTGGAGATAAGAACAATGGAGTAATGACAAGAAGAAGACTGACAACTAATGAGGTATGTTTAATTTCACAAGTTGAACTAGTATCAGTAATGAGCCATGTAAAGATGAATATTGGTTGAAAGCTATGGAAGAAGAATTAGATCAGATTGAGAAAAATCACACATGGACTTTGGTTCCCCGGCCTAAAAATAAAAAATGTTATTGGAACTAAATGGGTTTTTAGAAATAAATTGAATGAGGATGGTCAAGCTATAAGGAATAAGGCTAGATTGGTTTTTAAAGGATATTCTTAGAAGGAAGGAATTGATTATGGAGAGACTTTTGCACCTGTAGCTAGGATTGAAGTTGTAAGATTATTTCTTGCCTATGCTTCTTATAAAAACTGCAAGGTTTATCAGATGGATGTTAAATGTGCATTTTTTAATAGGAATCTTGATGAGGAAGTTTATATTGAGCAACCTGATGGTTTTTCACTATCAGATGATACAAACATGGTTTGCAGGTTAAGGAAAGCTTTATATGGATTAAAACAAGCACCCAGAGCTTGGTATGCAAGGTTGGATAAATATTTTTTGAAGCTTGGTTTTACTAAGGGTAATGATGACAGTAATTTATATTATAAGATCACTGATGATGATATATTGATTATTGAAGTATTTGTTGAAGACATTATTTTTGGAGGTGAAGATAAGTTGTGCATAGAATTTTCTAAGAATATGGAGAAAGAATTTGAGATGTCTATGATTGGTGAGATGAAATTTTTCTTAGGTTTGCAGATTACTCAAACTGACAAAGGTATTTTTATCTGTCAAACTAAATATGCTAAGGAATTATTGAAGAAATTTGGTATGGGAGATTATAAACCGATAAGTCATCCTATGGTTACAAGTGAGAAATTGACAAGAAAAGATGTTTCTACATCTGTAAATCCTACAAGATACAAATCTATGATTGCAGGTTTGCTTTATTTGACTCAAACTAGGCCTAACGTAATAAATTTTGTTTGTATTGTTTCAAGATTTTAGAGTGATCTTAGAGAAAATCATGAGACTGTGGTGAAAAGGATTTTTAGATACTTGCAAGGCACATCAGAATATGGTTTGTGGTATCCTAAGGATGATAACTTTACTTTATGTGCATATACAGATCTTGATTGGGCTGGAGATGTTGATGACCAGAAAAGTACTTCTGATGGAGATTTCTTTCTTGGAAAGAAGTTGGTTTCATGGATCAACAAGAAACAGTCATGTACTTCTTTATCTATTGTTGAAGTTGAGTATGTTGCTATTGGTACTAACTGTACACAAGTTTTATGGATGAAGCAAATGTTGAAGGATATAAAAGTGGATTGTAATGCACCAGTAGTTATTCACTGTGATAACTCTACTGTTATTGATATATCAAACAATTTGGTATTTCATTCTAGGACAAAGCGCATATCTATCAAGTATAGATTTTTGAAGGAAAACATGGAAGCAAATGAAGTTAGATTGGTTTATGTCAACACTAAAGAGCAGATTGCAGATATTTTCACTAAACCTTTGCCCAAGGAATCGTTTGAGTACCTGAGAGATAGATTGGGAGTTTCTGCCCCTTCGATAGATACTTGATTGATGCGATTGGCATCAGTCTGGTATGCATTATCAGAGATACTATTGATTTTGGCACTAATGTGGGGATGCTACTGCTCAGGGGGAGTAGTCAGCTTTGTGATTCAGTGGTTTATGTTTTTGCTTTGATACTTTTCTCAGATTTCTGGAAATGATGTCAAAGGGGGAGAGATATTGATGTGAAAAAGAAAAAGTAAAGGTTAGAGATATTGATAGGGAGAAATTCAGAGCTTTACAGAGATATTATTCACAGGGGGAGTTTGGTCTTTATTTCAGAGTTGTATGCGGGAGATTGTTGGTTGTCTTCCATTGGGGGAGACTTGTTTGGCATTTCTTGGTACTTAGATATTTTTCACATCTAGTGTTGCCATCAATTCCAAAGGGGGAGATTGTTGGCCATTTGGTGAAATTGATTATGTGTTGCATTGACATTTTTTCATTGACGCCAACACTAGCTATTTGGATGCTTTATCGGCACCCTCTAGTCTCGGTAGGTTGAGTGGTTTCTAGTTTATTTAGATCTAGCATGATCCCGTAGGCTCCGATATAGTTTGGTTATGGAATTGGCTTAATCATGATACTCATGTTCATATTCAGTAAGTTGGTTTTGGTCTGGTGATCAGATGTTATCTCGCTTACTTGGAAGATTGGTTTCTGGTTCCGACGAGGGTTTCACCGGCAGAGCTTTTGATGAATTACATAAGTGGTGTTGGTGTAGCTTCTGGTGGAGTTTCAAGATGTTGATGGTGATCATGTTCAAGACTTGGCAGATGGAGATCATTGTTGTAGCGTGTGGACCTATACTGGGTCCTGGTTGATCAAGGTTATGGACCGACCTTTATGTAACGTGTGGATTGGACCTCTCGATGTATTTCTGGGATGTCTATGTGTTGGATATTATTTGTTTGGTCTAAGGCCGACATGGTTTGTAGTTATGTAATTGGTTTATTATCTGGTGGCCGACCTAATTGTTTATGGTCGAGGGTTTGTATATATAGATGTAAGATCTCATTGTAAATTATACATGGTAGACATATGGTTTTGGGAAAGGAATGTAATGTGCAAATAATGTAATATCATTCAGGCAAAGGATTTGGTTGATCATTGGAGATCGAATTGGGTTTATGTAAGAGGATTTAGTCCTTCGGTATTGAGCTTAACTAGAATTGTACTCAGGCATAGGAGATGTTATCTTTTGCAGTTCAACACTTCTCCGAATTGTAGTCTAGCTTTCTATGTAGTCGGTGAGGCTCCTTTTGTGATGAGAAGTGCGCTCTAGGATGTTGGCCTTCCTGTAAGTGCACGTCCCTCAATTGTAATTCACATACTTACTGCAGAAGTATTATCTGGTTGTGGGTAGGCTTCCCACCATGGTTTTTCCCTTTACCGGGTTTTCCACGTATAAATATTGGTGTCATGTGGATGGTATTTATTCTGTGATTATTGTTTATGCTTAATTGGTTTAACTGCTATTCTGTTATTAATGTTTTGGGTTTCGGTATTAAAGTTTTAATTGCTAATGGTTCTGGTAATCTGTGATAACTGATTTAGCCCCCTCTCAGTTGTCTTCTATTTATTTGAACTGTCTAACAATGGCTATAGTGAAAAGCTAACACATTCAGATGTTGGTATCAGCATGATGTGATGGTTAAGTTTTGACATTTTTGTTCTTTCCATCAAGGTTCAAACCCCATTGGGGTGCTATTGTGGAATGTTTATATTAGGATGAGGTCCCCCATTTGTGATCTCATCGGTTCATAGCTTTGAATAAAAAAATGTTTACCACTCTTTAAAAAAAAGATGACACATTCAATTAATTTTAGAAATGCTTTAGAACTATCACACTCACTATAAATAAAACCCTTGATGACTAAAGGAAAGAATACATGAATAATCATTAAATGTATATCAAAAGAAGACATACAAGTATTTATTTGATATTCATTATTCTTATTTGGTTTTGTGTACCTATTCTTGTCAATCACCTAAAGAAAAATTATTCATTGTATAATACAAGAGGAAAACTAGGCTACACAAACATAAAAAAATTGGGAAGTGATGACTACACTAGAAGGATCTAGTGGAATATGTACAGTGTAAAAAAAAAAGATTTTCTAAATGAAAAAGCAATATATTCAATGACCATGTGGAATTTTTAAACTCTTCTAAAGATTTGGTTATGGTGGGAGTTATATATGGATATATAGAATTCCCTAAAGAAATTGAGAGAAGTGAGATAGTGACTTGCTAATTAAAATTAGAAATTGGATACCTTTATAATGCAATCGATTAGGAAGATTTGGATAGTAATGATAAATAACAGATGGCACTAGGATAGTCCAAAAAGCAAAAGGTTATAGATGATGACTGGATTTTGGTTTGATTAATGTGGATTTTTGTGGGAACTGCCTTGTAGATAAAGATGGTAGTTAAACCAAAGAGTTGAGTAGAATGGTTGGTTAGGTATTTTTAATGGAAGCCACATCATTTGTAAAGTTGGTTAGATAGTGATGCCCTCCTAAATGGCACAATGTTAGTTCTTGATCAAACAACACCAAACACACAAGACGTTAGAGTTAATCAATCTAAAAACCAAACACAATGAAGGCATTCCAAAGGAGACACTAAAAACACATGCTAAATATATCTAATAAATAGAACAAATGATCATGAGACATCTCCAACTGCCTCTTAGCATGATATTAGCTCCTTCTCCCTTGTTCCTCTCCTCTCCAAGTTCCAAAATAGTGTAGCTCTCAGCAGCTTTTTGCACTATGGATGCTTATGGAGGATTGAGATTGTAGAATAGCTCCAAACATGAAATGAAAAGCTATTTTAATGCTAAAATGATGTGTTTTAACCAAAAAGACAATATTTAGTTATGCTATTGCTAAATGCTCTCTAAAATGGCTATAGTCTAAATGCATACAAGTTTTCAGGATCTGGATTATGAAGGAATGGGCTCTATTTATAGGAAAAATGGAGCAATGGATGGCCAGGATTGAAAGGTTTAATCAAGGGTCAAGCTTTGAAAGTTGGGAATCCATGTGCACAATTGGCACCAATGAAATGGTGACAAGTGTCAACATAAGATTGGGTTGAGAGAAGAGGTTGGAGGCATTAAAGGCCTGAGAAGACCTCATGGTTATCTAAAGGCTAAGGGTCAAGCCTAAATTAGGATTACCCACTGGATTAGGAGTTAATCCAAGGATAAACCTTTGTGCAAATGATTAAGAGATAATCATGGTCAAAGCATTGAAGGCATGATGAGACCCTTGGGTTGGATAGAGGTTGAGTCAAAACAAATGTTTTAACCATGTGGGAGGGTTGAATTAACTATTAATGGTTATTGGAGACTTTGGGGATTAAGTGGTTGAAAGTTGGAAGCCTTCAATGGTTTTCAAAGACTTTGGGGTTTTTGGTGGTTGAAGGTTGAAAACCTTCAATGGTTATCCAAGACTTTGGGCCATTTGAGAAGTGACTCCATTTTGCTTAGGAATGTGACAATAATTAGGGGATGGATTAGGCTAATTAGGAAGGGGTTAGAAGAATCTAGAAGGGGATTAGATTTTGCAAGTGGATTTGGTGGGTGAGGGAAAATAGGATTTTATTAAAATAAAAATTCATTTATTTCAAAATGTGTGCAAGTTGCATTTGTAGGAAAATGCAAGTGGGGGGGGAGGATAATGATTTAAATAAATGTTAATTTATTTAAAAGAGGAAAAGGAAATTTAATTAAATAAATAGATTTTATTTATTTAATTGATTTGTATTTGATTTAATGAATTAATTAAAATAAATTGAATAATTTATTTAATTAATAGAAGAATGTTTGGGGATGAATTAATTAAATATTAATTTAATTAACTGATGGCTAGTAGATTTTTAATCAAATAAATAGCAAATATTCATTTAATTAAAATGGACAGATTTGTGTGACTACAGATAGATATGGTGTTTTGGTGGAATTTACCATGTAGCTAAAGATAATAAGTAGCCCAAATAGTTGACTAGATTGGTTGGTTGGTTCTAGTGTTTTTGATGCTAGGAGTCACCTCATTAAAAAATTTAAGAAAAATTTTAAGAAAAATTCACTCTATTTGGAAGGTTTTTGATTAAGGATCAAACAGGTTTTGAGGGGACCCGAAACCCCTTACAATGGGTTTGACAAGGATCCAAAACCTTATGGAATTAGTGGGAATCCATAACCTTGAAATAGAACGCTATAAAAAATAGAACAAAGACATACAACAACCAACCAACAGCCTGATATCAACAAAAAGGCATCAATGAATAGGCTGCAACATTCACAAAGACTACCAATCTAGCTCATAATCATGGAATAAAGGTTTTTCCAGGCTCCCTTAACCTTACAAATGGGTTTTGAAAAGGCTCACATAACCTTCTTATCAAGAAGCAAGAAGAGATGCCATAAGAAGCTTATGGTTGGGTTTTAGAAAGGCTCCCAAAACCTTCAACTCGAGTTGAAACAGAAACCTGTTAGACACCAAAAACTCAAACTCCACCAAGGTCTCCACCTCCATAGGAGAAATCCAACAGAAGAACAAGAGAAAGGTGTAAACAACATCAATGAAACCTCTCACCAAATTTGGGATATCAATAGCCCCCAAAAACATCCTTCTGCCACCACCCACCAAACAACTCTCCACCTCAATAGGAAAACCATCCACCTTAATAGGATTAGCAATGGAGTATGAAGGAAAGAAAGAGAGCCAAACCCTGATCATCCCCACCATCAAGATCTCCACCTCAATAGGGGAAAGAGAGGAAAGAGCCAGAGTAACATCAACATAAGCCCATAAGATAAGACTAAAATCAACATGGCATAGGGCTCCAAAAGTCCAAACAAAAGGAGGAAACACCTCAAAGCCACATATAACCCTTAATCTACCATAAGAAGTATCTCCAAAAATGGCTCCCAAAGGGACATAGACAACCCCAAAAGGGAAACCCCACAAACAAAACATTCCCCAAGAAGCAAAAAACCCTAACAACCCCTTAAAGTAGGGGATTAGAGCACCATTATCCACCAAAACAAGGGACAAGCACCAATAGATCCACACCAGAGAACTAGCATCCCAAACCAAAAGGGCCAAGTAGGCCGTAATAGAGAAAGGATGACCAATAAAGCCCATTAACCTAGCATCTTTGGCAAACAAAGATACCACATTAGCTCCTCATAAAGAGCCAAAGTCACTAGAACAACCATGAGGCTCCCATCGATCGAGATCAAAATGATAGACTCCATCTGATGGCCATGAAGAGGAACACCAAAGGAAAAGGAATGACATGAGAAATCCACACCAAATAATAGGGGCAATCCTCTATCAGAAATAGAACTTCCACCACTGTAGTAGTCCAACAAGGCATCAAGGACCAAAAAATAGCTCCCACCAAAGAGGGACAAACTTCTGGTGAAAAAAAACTCCCAATATAGTAGAGGCTCAATAGGGTACCACACACACGACAACATGAAATGTGTAGGGAAAACAAACAACAACTAGCAAAGGGGAAGCCAAGCCCCCAAACCTATAAACTACACACCCAGAAATAATAATGACCACTCTAGAAAACATGTGATTTGCCTCCCCATCATCCTCTTTATACTCTGAATCCCCTTCCTCTCCTACAACATCCCCTTCGACTACAGCCCTCGCATTGCTCCCACTCCCATCTCCTTTTATTCCAAAACCCAAAAAAGTCCAAATGTTGATTCCTCCACTCTATTTGGAAGGTTGGTCTAGGGTTGATGTGACCATTTTTCTAGATCCATAGTATGGCTAAATATGGTAGCCAACCAAATGAGAAATTAGATTAGGTATCAATGATTGATTTATTGGATAGGATGTGGTAGGATAGGATAGGATTAGTTACAATTTGAAAGTTGATTGAATGATTTCTTGATCAAAAGGGGTGAGTGGTAGAAAGATATGAGAGATATAGTGCCTCTTATGTTAACATTTATAAAAGAACATAGAGATAAAGAACTAATAAAAATAAAGTAAAATTTTGATTTTGATTGATTTTTGGTTTGTTATTGTTGTTTTTTCTGGATTGTGTGATTTGAATTTTTTGTTTTAACTTTATTTTTGTTTGGATTTTGAGAAATTTGGGGTTTTTTATGGTTTCAGAGAGAGAGAGAGGGTTGGGAAGGGATAAGGGGAGAGCAATCTAGATAGAAAGCAAATGGAAAAAGGGAGAGAGAGAGAGAGATAGGGAGAGAAGGGGAAAGGGAGAGGGGTTGGGCAAGGGATGAGGGAGAGACGTGTTGAAATTATAAGGCATTGAGAGGGGGGCAAATCAGTGCAAGCAAAAACAATATGAATCTGATCACCAGTTTCAACAACTTAAAACATAATAAACATAAAAGAAATATCACCACATAAGCTAATGCCTAATAAAACAAATTCCACATAACACAAGATATTTATATGTGGAAAACCCAAAGGGAAAAACAACGGTGGGAGTTGGTACCCACAAGATTCACTATCTGCAGAATAGAAATCTTAACTGGTTAAGGTCTTACAACTATGCCTTGATAGGAGCAGACCTGGTTAAGAGTCACCCAGTTAAGGGATTTCAATTAAAAGCCCTACTAGAAGCTTTGACCTATTAGGATCAACCTTGCAAGAGGATTTAGAACTCTGATACAGAGCTACCCTATTAGGGGATTTACAAATTAAGGCTTGTTAGGACCTACACGGTTAAGGGATTTTTCTACTGCAAACTGTTAGGTAAACAACAATGAAAATATATTCATGTAACACCTTATGTGTCTGATAAGATTCACTTCAGATCCTTAAAAATTCAACAATACTTCATTACAAAGCTTCAATGTTCACTGCACAATCACACTCGCATCATTCGCTAATGATCTCATACATTTTTACACACCCACTTCATACCTCACCGCACTTTTTTATAAACGTTCACTTTTAGTTGGCTACAATCTTGGAACAATTTCCTAGGTACAATGAATCTAGACAAACTTACATTCCAATATTTACTTATGTCGGCCACCGACATAACAAAATAAAAATAAAACAAATCTTGTGTTGGTTTACTGATTTAAGTGAGTTTATCACTACTGGTTAAGTGTTCTTCCAGTTTGTCTACTCTGCACATAAAATCTAGCTCATCCGGTTGAATCTGCCAATGCGGTTGTGAGCATAACTTCAAATACCTGTCTCCAGTATTGCTTTGTCATCCAACTCTTCAAGAATCGCCTGTACTGGTTGCTTGAATGCAACTCTATTTACTGTTTACCGATTGAAGTCCTGATTACTGGTTCTCTGTCAAACTATCTTTTGTACCGGTTAAGCCTTACCGATTGACTTCCAAAACTTAAATGACTATAAAAACATTGTTGCCATCAATGACAACACAAAAATTAGTCATCAAACATGAATCTCAATCTCTTCCTCACATTCACCAATCAATTATTTACCAGTTGCAAATCAACAACAATCTTTACTGGTTCAGTCAAATGGCAACATTCTCCCCCTTTGGCATTGATGGAAACACTTAGGAGAAAATTGCCAGCTAAGTGTGTAAAACAAAAATTGGCTTCATGACATATACTCCCCCTAAGCAATTAAATATACTAATACTCCCCCTTTGTACTTACATTCAAATTTTGGCTGCCTCTCTTACTCCCCCTTTGACAACAATGCCAAACAAAGAAATAAATACATGTTACATCAAAATTTGCATCAAAATTTCATATCATATATAGATATGAAAGTTATAATGTTTTTACAATGCAATATTTGAAAAAGCATCACAAAAATGAGACTTCAGCTATTTCAAATCATTATGACATGTCTCCAAAATTGTTCTGGTGATCTCCACATGAGTCTGCATCTGGCCGGCAAGCTCCCCCATTGCATCTAAAGTGCTCATCTCAGGTGTAGAAAGGATTGCCTTGATTTCCTTGTAAGCTCTCTGCAATATTTCTACCTTGGGTATCAATTGGGTTTGTAATTCCTACATTGATTTGACTCTCTTCACCTGTTCATGCTCATAAACTTTCATCTTATGCTGAAGTTCAACAACAGATCGACCAAAACTGATTGCAGAGTCATTAAGGGGTCTAAATAAATCACTAAGAACTTCAAGTTCTTTCTCTTCTTCCTCCTTCTTCAAGTCAACACAAAATAATGAAAAATTAGAAACAGTGGAGAGGATTTTACCTCCGGTTTCAAGTGCATCTTTCAAATGGTCCTTATTTACAGTGAGAGAAACTTTCCCTTTATCAATCTCAATCATCAATTTGTCTATCCTCTTTTTCTTATAATTCTTCTCGACACTCATATAAGTCACATCCTCTAATGAATTCATCTATTCTCCAACATAAAAAACAAGTTGTCTAAGGTTGTCAATAGGAGTGGCAAGATTGTTTGTATCAGTCTCTGATAGGAGACTGGACAAAATTTCAACTGCATATCTGATGGTCTCTACCTCCTTTTGTTGCTCCTTCATCCTCTTTTTTTGTGCCCGAGATTGCATGGCTATAGAAATCTCCATCAATTCAATAGAACTCAATTTGTCCATGTCCAGGGGTCCTTGGATGCTTAATGCATCATCTTCTTCATCAACAATTTTTCTTTTCGAATTAAGTGACAAAGGTGTCACTTTAGGCTCTGTATCACTTGTTTTCCTCTCCTCTTCATTTTCCTTTTCTTTTTCTTTTGTCTTCTCTTCTTGCTTTTCTTCATTGGTGTCTTTTACCGATAGTGGTTGTGTATCAGAAGTTGGTGCATTAACCAGTGGCTCATCTTTCTTTTCTTTTGTCTTATCTTTATTGCTATCATTATCATGTACCGATGGGGGTTGAGTGTCACTAGTCTAAGTATTCACCGATGGCTCATCACAACTCTTTTCTTCTTTAGATTTCTTCTCAGCCTATTGTTGTTCATGTTCATGTTGTTCAGTCATCTGAACATCAACATCTTATACATCCATATCAACAGGTGCAATAACATCATCATCATTATCAATATCATTACCATTACCGGTATCATCATCAAGAATAACAACAGTCTATGTATGTGTATTCACCGATTGATCTTCTAACGGATCATCTGTCATTACAATTTCATCAGGCTTGATGTCAGTTATTTTAACACATTCTGGAAGATATTCAGCCTTAGGCCCTTCCAATTCACCTTCCTCATCTTTTTCCTCTTCAATAGGAATTAGACCCAAAGATTTCTTTATAAAAATTTCAGTCTCTTTCTCGACTAATTATGTTTCTCCAATAAGGATTCTAGTCAACCTCTTCTTTGATCTAAAAGATGACTTAGAAATCATAAGTACATCCTCTAGTTCCTCCTTAGTAACCTTCGGTTCAAGATTCTTAAGAGTATATTCAACAAATTCTCTATCTTGTTTCATTGCAACCTACCACCTTGCATCAATCTTATTGTATAAAGAATTAGGGATTTGCCCTTGCAATTAAATAAGGGCCTTACTGAATTTATCCATACTATATACAACTGCATCTTCAATTTCTATTGTTCTTTTTCAGTCAAATGATTAAACAATAAATTCAATCCTTTATACATTTCATAATTTTTAATAAGCATAATCATTCTTTCACAAGTGTCATGTATTGTTACCAGTTTCTTTGAAGATTTAGCAGATGACTTTTTGGTAACCTTAGGATTTTTTGGTACTAGCCCTTAGGGCTCTCTTCTCTTCTTGATGGATTCCAGGTTTAACATTAGTTGACTTCTCAATGCCTCTAATAAGTCATAGTCAACATCTCCCTTTATCTTCTGGTGGGCAATGTGAATAGAAGCAACAGGGATGTTGTTCATCCTGCTAGAATATTAGATTCGGTAACCGATAACAATTGAAGCAAATTTTATTATCGGATCATTGATGTTGTTCATAGTCATAGCTCTACCATCCCACTTAGATCCTATCAAGTTCTCTACATCATTCTGCATAATAGATCTCAAAATTGGAGCCTCACCGGTCGCACAAAATTTGGTGACTTCATGAATAGATTCCTTGGAAATCTTATGTGGTCGATTGAGCCACATAAACTGGTCATGAATCCTATTAAGGACGTATCTAACATGTTCATCTGCAAAATCATCAATGAAATTAAGTGCATGGTGAAACCTTTTATCGGTAACCCTCTTGTATTGTTCCTTCAGAATACCATTCTTATCACACAGTGCTCTATATTGATCAAAAATAGTAGTAGTACCCAAATCTTCCAATCTGTAGTGATCAAATGATCTAAAATCTTCTACATGCAAGACACCATAGGTAACTCTAGATAGGGCTCTAACGGGATCAGTTTCTTCAGATTTGAACATATATCTCTTAAACTCGGGATGGGGTCTGTCGCTAACATCCACTAGATGTGGGGTGTCCATATTTGATTCAAAAGATAAGCAAATAGAAAGATTTATAGATGAATACATTTTACCACTTCTGCACTTAGGGTTTTGAATACTGACAAAGCTATCTTACCCGATTGTCGATCACAAATCACACCAAAGTTCTTCAAATCTCTATCAAACAGGTTAGATGATGCAAACACAAGCTCTGCTTTGCTCTATTCACTCTCCAAATGCTCTTACAAATGCAATGTGACAAATAACATTCAAAAATTTCCTTTTATTTGTCCATTGACTACCGCATTAAATGCTACTACCGGAAAAACCCTAAAACTTCTCATAACATAATGATACACACTACCAGTTGCCAAAAATACATCGTTTCTACTGGTTATGATCCAAAAACAATTAATAACATCTAAATGTATTAAGATATATATATTTGACTTACCACACTTCATCCAGGGGTTCTTCTAAATATTTGATAATAAGCTCACCCCAAGTTGTATAAACAACTCAGTTTACTGATGATGAGTTCTCCACACTAGGTAAAGAATTAGACTCCTCAGATGGTTTATCATCACTCTTCTTCTTCCAGATTCTATTCATCTCAGCTATGGTTTCCTCAATATCAACTTTCTTCTTCCCTTTCCGCTCAATAGGTTGGTTTACCGGTTAATTCTTCTTTATTCTGCAAAACTTAGCAATGTTTCCCAGTTGGTGACAATGATAACAAGGCATACTAGATGCTCTCTACGGTCCTGCATTTCCTCTACCAGTCCTTCTTCTACAATTCATCACCACATGACCAAAATTATTACAAATTGTGCAAACCACATTCATTCTTTTCTCCATCTCATAGGGGCTATACTGGTTAGTATAGGATCTCTTCAAGTTTGTACTTCTCCAGTCATTGAAATTCCTTCTCCAATCACCACTAGATCTTTGATTAGGGTGAGGTGTTGGATTATTTTCTCCATACCTGCATTCAATAGATCTATGCCCATACATGTTGCATGTGTAGCAAAAACCTTCAAATCTTCTAGGCACATATCTATGATAAGTATTAGGTCTATAACCAGTATCAACATCAGATCTACTTCTACAAACAATAGCAGTATGTCCTGGTTTGTGATAATTAAGACATACAGGTTTATAAGGTTTCTTACCAGTGGATTTCTAAATCTTAGGAGCAGGTTTACCTTCATGCATGTTGTCCTTGGTACCAAAAGACTCACCTTTCTCAAATGTAGATTATCCCAATCCGGTTGTATCACCTTTCATCCTTTGAGATTGGATCTGCTCATCAAGCATGGTTGAACTCTCTTTGCACTTAGCAAGTTTCTCATTCACATCAACAAGTTCCTTTGTAAGATCTTCATTGCTTTTCATAAGGGTTTATATCTCTCTCCTCAAGTTAGCCTTTTCTTCATTCAACTTCTCAACCTCATCTACCAATGCATCTATGTTAGCCTCATCTGAAGAACTTCTTTTAGAGACTTCCAACTATTGTTCATTTAGCTCTTTTCTCTTAGCAAGTGAAGCTTTATACTTGCCTGTCAAAGTTTCCAGGGCTTCCTTAGTTTCTGCAAGTCACCTGGACATCTCTCTATACCTCATTCCTTCCCCCATGTTTGTCTTAGGAATCCTTCCCAAGCGATTAAGCCTTAAGGAAGTGTGTCTCTGATACCAATTGATGAAATTATAAGACACTGAGAGGGGGGGTGAATCAGTGCAAGCAAAAATAGTATGAATCTGATCACCACTTTCAACAAATTAAAACGTAATAAACATAAAAGAAATATCACCACATAAGCTAAGGCCCAATAAATTCCACATAACACAAGATACTTATACGTGGAAAACCCAAAAGGGAAATACCACGGTAGGAGTTGGTACCCACAAGATTAACTATCTACAGAATAGAAATCTTGACCGGTTAAGGTCTTACAACTATGCCCTATTAGGAGTAGACCCGGTTAAGAGTCTCTCGATTAAGGTATTTCAATGATAAGCCCTGCTAGGAGCTTTGACCTGTTAGGATCAAACTTACAAGAGGATTTAGAACTCTAATACAAAGCTACCCTGTTAGGGGATTTACAGATTAAGGCATGTTAGGACCTACCCGGTTAAGGGATTCTATTGCTGCAAACTGTTAGGTAAATAACAATGAAAAGATCTTTGTGTAACACCTTCTGTGTCTGATAAGATCCACTTTAGATCCTCAAAACTTCAACAATACTTCATTACAGAGCTTCCCTATTCACCGCACAATGACACTCGCATCATTTTCTAATGATCTCATACATTTTTACACACCGACTTCATACCTCATCACACTTTTGATAAACATTCACTTTTAGTTGGCTACAATCTTGGAACAATTTCATAGGTACAATGAATCTAGACAAACTTACATTCCAAGCTTTACTTATGTTGGCCACCGACATAACAAATCCAGTGCTAATTTATCGATTTAAGTGAGTTTATCACTACTATTTAAGTGTTCTTCTAGTTTGTCTTCTTTGTACATCAAATCTAGCTCATTTGGTTGAATCTACCAATGCGGTTGTGAACATAACTTCAAATACCCGTCTCTGGTACTGCTTTGAAACTGCATCATCCAACTCTTCAAGAATCACCTATATCGGTTTCTTGAATGCAACTTTGTTTACTGTTTACCATTTGAAGCCCTAAATACCGGTTCTTTGTCAAACTGTCTTCTATACTTGTTAAGCCTTATTGGTTGACTTCCAAAACTTAGATGACTATAAAAACATTATTTCCATCAATGACAACACAAAAATTAGTCATCAAACATGAATCTCAATCTCTTCATCACATTCACCAATCAACTATTTACCGGTGCAAATCAACAACAATCTTTACGGGTTCAGTCAAATGCCAACATTCTCCCCCTTTGGCATTGATGGCAACACTTAGGAAAAATTTGTCAACTAAGTGTGTAAAACAAAAATTGGCTTCATGATTTATACTCCCCCTAAAAAATTACATATACTAATACTCCCCCTTTGTACTTAATACAAAAATTTTACTGCCTCTCTTACTCCCCCTTTGACAACAATGCCAAACAAAGAAGTAAATACATGAAAGATAAATACATGTTACATCAAAATTGCATAGCATATATATATATGAAAGTTATAATGCCTTTACAATGCAATCTTTGAAAAAGAATCACAAAAAGGAGACTTTAGGTGTTTCAAATCATTATGCCATGTCTCCAAAATTGTTCCAGTGATCTCCACATGAGTCTGTATCTGGCCAGAAATCTCCTCCATTTCATCTAACGTGCTCATCTCAAGTGTAGCAAGGATTGCCTCAATTTCCTTGTAAGCTCTCTACAAGATTTCCACCTTGGGTATCAATTGGGTTTGTAATTCCTGCAGTGATTTGACTCTCTTCACCTGTCCATGCTCATCAACTATTAGCTTATACTGAAGTTCAACAACAGATTGACCAAAACCAATTGCAGAGTCATTAAGGGGTCTAAACGAATCACTAAGAACTTCAAGTTCTTTCTCTTCTTCCTCTTTCCTCTTCAAGTCAGCACAAAATAATGAAAACTTAGAAACAGTGGAGAGGATTTTACCTCCAGTCTCAAGTGCATCTTTCAAATGGTCCTTATTTACAGTGAGAGCAACTTTCCCTTTATCAATCTCAGTCATCAATTGTTATGTTCTCTTTTTCTTATAATTATTCTCGACGCTCATATAAGTCACATCCTCTAATGACTTCATCTATTCTCTAGCATCAGAAACAAGTTGTCCAAGCTTGTCATTAGGAGTGGCAAGACTGTTTGTATCAGTATCTGATAGGAAATTTGATAAAATTTCAATTGCATATCTGATGGTCTCTACCTCCTTTTGTTGCTCCTTCATCCTCTTGTTTTTTGCCTGAGATTGCATGGCTATTACAATCTCCATCAATTCAACATAACTTAACTTGTCCATGTCTAGGGGTCATTGGATGCTTAATCCATCATCATCTTCTTCATCAACAATTTTCCTTTCAGAATTAAGTGACAAAGGTGTCACCTTAGGCTCCGTATCTTCTGTTTTCCTCTCCTCTTCCTCTTCCTTTTCCTTTTCTTTTTCTTTTGTGTTCTCTTCTTGCTTTTCTTCATTGGTGTCTTTTACCGGTGGTGGTTATGTATTAGCAGTTGGTGCATTAACCGGTGGCTCATCTTTCTTTTCTTTTGTCTTATATTTATTGTTGTCATTATCATTTACCGGTGGGGGTTGCATGTCACTAGTCTGAGTGTTCACCGGTGGCTCATCAGAACTCTTTTCTTCTTCACATTTCTTCTCAGCCTGTTATTGTTCATGTTCATGTTGTTCAGTCATCTGAACATCAACATCTTGTACATCTATATCAACAACAACAATAACATCATCATCATTATCAATATCATTACCATTATCAGTATCATAATCAAGAATAACAATTGTCTATGTATGTGTATTCACTAATTGATCTTCTAACAAATCATCTGTCATTACAATTTCATCAGGCTCAAAGTCAATTATTTTAACACCTTCTGGAAGATCTTCAGCCTTCGGCCTTTCCAGTTCATCTTCCTCATCTTTTTCCTCTTCAATAGGAATTAGACCCAAAGATTTCTTTATCAGAATTTCAGTCTCTTTCTAGTCAACCTCTTCTTTGATCTAAAAGATGACTTAGCAATCATAAGTACATCCTCTAGTTCCTCCTTAGTAGCCTTCGGTTCAAGATTCTTAAGAGTATATTCAACAAATTCTCTATCTTGTTTCATTGCAACTTGCCACCTTGCATCAATCTTATTGTATAAAGAATTAGGGATTTGCCCTTGCAAATTAAATAAGGGCCTTGCTGAATTTATCCATACTATATACAACTGCATCTTCAATTTCTATTTGTTCTTTTTCAGTCAAATTATTAAACAATGAATTCAATCCTTTATAAATTCCATAATTTTTAATAAGCATAATCATTCTTTCACAAGTGTCATGTATTGTTACCGGTTTCTTTGAATATTTAGCAAATGACTTTCTGGTAACCTTAGGCTTTTTGGTACTATCCCTTAGGGCTCTCTTCTCTTCCTAATGGATTCCAGGTTCAACACAAGTTGACTTCTCAATGCCTCTCATAAGTCATAGTCAACATCTCCCTTTATCATCCAGTGGGCAGTGTGAATAGCAGCAATAGGGATATTGTTCATCTTGCTAGAATAATAGATTCGGTAATCGATAACCATTGAAGCAAATTTTACTGTCGGATCATTGATGTTGTTCACAGTCATAGCTTTCTCATCCCACTTAGATCCTATCAAGTTCTCTACATCATTCTGCAGAATAAATCTCAAAATTGGAGTCTCACCAATGGTACAAAATCCTGTGACTACATGAATAGCTTCCTTGGAAATCTCATGTGGTCGATCAAGCCACATAAAATGGTCATGAATACTATTAAGGATGTATCTAAAATGTTCGTCTACAAAATCATCAATAAAATTAAGTGTAAGATGAAACCCTTTATTGGTAACTCTCTTGTATTATTCCTTCAGAATACCATTCTCATCACACGATGCTCTATATTGATAAAAAAAATAACAGTAGTACCCAAATCTTCCAATTTGCAGTGATAAAGTGATCTAACATCTTCTACATGCAATACACCATAGGGAACTCCGGATAGGGCTCTAACGGGATCAGTTTCTTTAGATTCAAACAGATGTCTCTTAAACTCAGGATGGGGTTTGTCGGTAACATCCACTAGATGTGGGGTGTCCATATTTGATTCAAAAGATAAGCAAATAGAAATATTTCTAGATGAATACATTTTACCGCTTCTGCACTTAGGGTTTTGAATACTGACAAAGCTATCTTACCCGATTGTCGATCACAAATCACACCAAAGTTCTTCAAATCTCTGTCAAATAGGTTAGATGATGCAAACACAAGCTCTGCTCTGCTCTATTCACTCTCCAAATGCTCTTATTAATGCAATTTGACAAATAACATTCAAAATGTTCCTTTTATTTGTCCATTGATTGCCGCATTAAATGCTACTACCGATAAAACCCTAAAACTTCTCATAACATAATGATACACACCATCGGTTGCCAAAAATACATCATTTCTATTGGTTATGATCCAAAAAAACTTCATAACATCAAAATGTATTAAGATATATAGATTTGACTTACCGCACTTCATCTAGGGGTCTTCTAAAGATTTGATAATAAGCTAACCCCAAGTTGTATAAACAACTCAGTTTACCGGTGACGAGTTCTCCACACTAGGTGAAGAATTAGACTCCTCAAATGGCTTATGATCACTCTTCTTCTAGATTCTATTCATCTTGGCTCTGATTTCCTCAATATCAACTTTCTTCTTCCCTTTCGGGTCAGCAAGTTGATTTATCGGTTGATTCTTCTTTATTCTGCAAAACTTAGCAATGTTTCCCGATTGGTGACAATGATAACAAGTCATACCAGATGCTCTCCATGATCCTACATTGCCTCTACCAGTCCTTCTTGTGTAGTTCATCGCCACATGACCAAAACTATTATAGATTATGATAACCACATTAATTCTTTTCTCCATCTCATAGGGGCTAGACTAGTTAGTATAGGGTCTCTTCAAGTTTGTACTTCTCTGATCATTGAAATTCCTTCTCCAATCACCACCAGATCTTTGATTCGGGTGAGGTGTTGGATTATTTTCTCCATACCTACATTCAATAGATCTATGCCCATACATGTTGTGTGTGTATCAAAAACCTTCAAATCTTCTAGGCACATATCTATGATAAGTATTAGGTCTATAACCAGTATCAACATCAAATCTGCTTCTACAAACATTAGCAGTATGTCTTGGTTTGTGACAATTAAAACATAGAGGTTTATAAGGTTTCTTACCAGTGGATTTCTAAATCTTAGGAGAATGTTTACCTTCATGCATGTTGTCCTCGGTACTGGAAGACTCACCTTTCTCAAATGTAGAGTATCCAAATCTGGTTGTATCACCTTTCATCCTTTAAAATTGGATCTGCTTATCAAGTATGGTTGAACTTAACAAGTTTCTCATTTGCATTAGCAAGTTCCTTTGTAAGATCTTGATTCCTTTTCATAAGGGTCTCTTTAAGTGACATTGCCATATCAAGATCAACTTTGATTTCTTCTTTTTCTTCTTTCTCTTCATGCCAATGAGCATACAGAGTGACAATTTCCTGATTCAACTTGAAAACCTCTTGTTCTATTTCTTTAATCTTGTCTTATGTTGTCCTCCTTGCTTCAAGTTCCTGACTCATTCAGATGGTTTGGGCTTCTAGCTCTCTCCTCAAGTTAGCCTTTTCTACATTCAACTTCTCAACCTCTTCAACCAATGCATCTATGTTAGCCTCATCTGAAGAACTGCTTTTAGAGACTTCCAATAGTTGTTTAGTTAGCTCTTTTCTCTTAGCAAATGAAGCTTTATACTTGCCTCTCAAAGTTTCCAGGGCTTCCTTAGTTTCTGCAAGTCTTTTTGACATCTCTCTATAGCTCATTCCTTCCCCCATGTCTGCCTTAGGAATCCTTCACATGCGATTAAGCCTCAAGGAAGTGTGGTTGTGATACCAATTGATGAACTTATAAAGCACTAAGAGGGGGGGTGAATCAGTGCAAGCAAAAATCTAATCACCACTTTCAACAACCTAAAACATAATAAACATAAAAAAATATCACCACATAAGCTAATGCCCAATAAAACAAATTCCACATAACAAAAGATATTTATACGTGGAAAACCCAAAAGGGAAAAACCATGGTGGGAGTTGGTACCCACAAGATTAACTATCTGCAGAATAGAAATCTTGACTGGTTAAGGTCTTACAACTATGCCCTTTTAGGAGCAGACCCGGTTAAGAGTCACCCGGTTAAGGGATTTCAATGATAAGCCCTGCTAGGAGGTTTGACCTATTAGGATCAACCTTACAAGAGTATTTAGAACTCTGATATAGAGCTACTCTGTTAGGGGATGTACATATTAAGGCATGTTAGGACCTACCTGGTTAAGACATTTTGTTGCTGCAAATTGTTAGGTAAACAACAGTGAAAAGATCTTCATGTAACACTTTCTATGTCTGATAAGATCCGCTTCAGATCCTCAAAACTTCAACAATACTTCATTATAGAGCTTCCATGTTTACCGCACAATGACACTCGCATCATTTGTTAATGATCTCATAGATTTTTACACACCGACTTCATACCTCATCACACTTTTTATAAACATTCACTTTTAGTTGGCTAAAATCTTGGAACAATTTCCTAGGTACAATGAATCTAGACAAACTTACATTCCAAGCCTTACTTATGTCCGCCACCAACATAACAAAATAAATCCTGTGTCGGTTTACATATTGATTTAAGTGAGTTTATCACTACGGGTTAAGTGTTCTTCCAATTTGTCTGCTATGTACACCAAATCTAGCTCATTCGGTTGAATATGCCAATGTGGTTGTGAACATAACTTCAAATACCTGTCTCCAATACTTCTTTGAAACCGCATCATCTAACTCTTCAAGGATCGCTTGTACCGGTTGCTTGAATGCAACTCTGTTTATTATTTACCAGTTGAAGTCCTAATTACCGGTTCTCTGTCAAACTATGTTCCGTATCGGTTAAGCCTTATCGGTTGACTTCAAAAACTTAGATGACTATAAAAACATTGTTGCCATCAATGACAACATAAAACTTAGTCATCAAACATGAATCTCAATCTCTTCATAACATTCACCAATCAAATATTTACCGGTTGCAAATCAACAACAATCTTTACCAGTTCAGTCAAATGACAACATTCTCCCCCTTTTATATTGATGGCAACACTTAGGAAAAATTTGTCAACTAAGTATGTAAAACAAAAATTGGCTTTATGACATATACTCCTCCTAAGCAATTACATATACTAATACTCCCCCTTTGTACTTACATACAAAAATTTGACTACTTGTCTTACTCCCCCTTTGACAACAATGCCAAACAAAGAAGTAAATACATGAAAGATAAATACATGTTACATCAAAATTTGTATCAAAATTGCATAGCATATATAGATATGAAAGTTATAATTTCTTTTTCATGCAATCTTTGAAAAGCATCACAAAAATGAGACTTCAACTATTTCAAATCATCATGCCATGTCTCCAAAATTGTTCCGGTGATCTCCACATGAGTCTGCATCTGGCCGGCAAGCTCCTCCATTGCATCTAAAGTGCTCATCTCAGGTGTAGAAAGGATTGCCTTGATTTCCTTGTAAGCTCTCTATAATATTTCCACCTTGGGTATCAATTGGGTTTGTAATTCCTACAGTGATCTGACTCTCTTCACCTGTTCATGCTCATAAACTTTCAGCTTATGTTGAAGTTCAACAATAGATCGACCGAAATTGATTGCAGAGTCATTAAGGGTCTAAATGACTCACTAAGAACTTCATGTTCTTTCTCTTCTTCCTCCTTCTTCAAGTCAGCATAAAATAATGAAAACTTAGAAACAATGGAGAGTATTTTACCTCTAGTTTCAAGTGCATCTTTCAAATAGTCCTTATTTACAGTGAGAGCAACTTTCCCTTTATCAATCTTAGTCATCAATTGCTTTGTCCTTTTTTTCTTATAATTCTTCTCGACGCTCATATAAGTTGCATCCTCTAATGACTTCATCTGTTCTCCAGCATCATAAACAAGTTGTCCAAGCTTGTCAATAGGAGTGACAAGATTGTTTGTATCAGTCTCCAGTAGGAGACTTTACAAAATTTCAACTGCATATTCGATAGTCTTTTCCTCCTTTTGTTGCTCCTTCATCCTCTTTTTCTATGCCCAAAATTACATGGTTGTTGCAATCTCCATCAATTCAACATAACTCAATTTGTCCATGTCTAGGGGTCCTTGGATGCTTAATGCATCATCATCTTCTTCATCAACAATTTTCCTTTTAGAATTAAGTGACAAAGGTGTCACCTTAGGCTTTGTATCCTCTGTTTTCACCTCTTCTTCATTTTCCTTTTCTTTTTCTTTTGTCTTCTCTTCTTGCTTTTCTTCATTGGTGTCTTTTACTGGTGGTGGTTGCGTATCAGCAGTTGGTGCATTAACCGGTGGCTCATCTTTCTTTTCTTCTGTCTTATCTTTATTGTTGTCATTATCATTTACTGGTGGGGCCTGAGTGTCACTAGTCTGAGTGTTCACTAGTGGCTCATCAAAGCTCTTTTCTTCTTCAGATTTATTCTCAGCTTGTTCTTGTTCAAAGGATAGGGGGAGAGGGATAGGTAGGTAGAAAAGTGGAAATGGAGAGGGAGAGATAGGGAGAGAAGGGGAAAGAGATCTAGAGAGAGTAATTAGATTAAGGGGGAGAGGAGAGAGATATAAGTATCAACAAAGGGGGAGAGAGAGAGAGAGCTCAATATCTAGAAGTACGATACATAGGAGGAGAGAGTTGGGTACAAATAAGTGTACAAGGTGTTAGGGATAGCAGGAGAGATAGACCTGTAGGTAGAGGGAAAGAGTGTCCAAATGGGTGATTATACGAGGGATCTAGGGAAACTTAATTTGTTTAATATAAAATGCTATATTGGGATATATATATATATATATATATAAGTTTATTAATATATATTAATATCATAAATTATATTATATTATATGTTGTTGGTGTAAATAATTATTCATCATGGATATTATTACACTTTACTTAAGTTAACTTAGGATAATGCATCTCTTCGTAGTTTGGATATGAGACACTTAGGGAAGTGTGCACATAGGGATATAGCTTGTAGGATAAATTCCACCTTTTGTGGTCTTATCTTGCTGTTACACTCCACATTCGGTGGGTCATCCACCTCTTGTGGAATATTATATTATTTCTCCTACCTACCCCTAGTATTTCTTACCTACCCTTGTTTCTCATTCAGCCACATGTCATGATTGTGTGCTCGTATATCCATATGGCCTTGCCTATATAAGCAGGCTCATATTCATTTATTGGTCAATCCAGTTGATCATTTGTATATTGATGAGAATATAGTTTGTTCTTCTCATTCTATTGTCTCTCTTTATGCTTTTCATTGCGCCCTTAATCTTGGCAAAATCTCACATGGTATCAGAGCCATTGGGGCTTCATTGATTGGTTTTGGGAGACATCTTTGAAGGCTTCTAATTTTTGGATCTGAGGGACTGCACTTTTCGGAGGCATCTTAGAGCATTTTCGACCTCACCATTGCATGTGGGAGGCCACTTCCATAAAAATCGAGTATAAACTCGACCTGTTTTGGCGAAAGTCAAATTTTGGGTGTGGAGGAATTTTTGCCCAATTCGGGCAGGTACGATATGGAATTTTCAGATTTAAAAAAATATATATTTCTGAAAAGTTTTTATTTTTCTAAAAATTTTGGGGCATATTTTTTTTTTTTAAAGAAGGGGGGTTTTTTATTTAAAAAAAAAAAAATCTTGTTTGGGGGTCCATAGACCTCCCCCCCACCCACCGTACTGCAACTTTTTTGCAGGTGTACCGCTGTCTGGCAATCATGCAAACTTGTAGCCGCCCTTGGCCACCGCAACCCGTAGTAGCCTCGATGACATCCCTCCCACCAGTCCCGGTCCCGTCGCTCTCCTGCTCGTCCAGCAGTGGCCCCGCCGGTCCAGCAACAGCCGTTGACACCTCCGTCGTCGGGCCCTGACCCCACCACCATCCGACCGCTGCCGACCAACTTCTGGCACCACCAACAGACCTCTGATGACCGCCACCAATAGGGCCCACCTCCACCTGCCACCTTAGCAGTCGGGCAAACCGCCTGCCACATCACCCACAAGCCCAGTCGCCTGCCACGTCACCCGCAGGCCCAGTCAGCTGCCACGTCAGCATTTTCTACCCAGTCAACAACACACAGTCAGCACCCAGTCAGCATTTTTTGAAAATTTTTAGACCCCTCTCCATTGAGCAGTTTGGATTTTTGGGTCAACTCTTGCTCAATTTTGCTCCTTTTTGGGTGCAATTTTTTTTTATTTGGGCTATTTTTTCGTGCTCTTCACAGTGGTGTGGTTATTTTCTGATTTTGGTGCACAATTTTTTCGGATTCTCTCAGTTGTACCTATCTAATCCTCAATTTCGCAACTTCAAAGGCTTCGTTTGAACTCATACAACCTCCTTTTCAGGTGCCATTTTTTTTTAAAGTGCATATTTTTTTTTGTCTACTTTCATAATCTATGATTAGTTTTCAGAGATTTTGAGTGGATATTGTACTTTCAGATATTGGTCTTTTTTGGCCTACTTGGTACTTGTAATTTGCTTAGATCTTAGTTTAGATCTCTTGCATTATTAGTTTGAGTCTCCTTTGGCCTTATTGAGGAAGTTGTAAAGTTGAAATCAGAAGTCCACTTTGCCATTTTTTTCAAGTGGCCCATTGTACACACACTAAGTATAAAGTGCTAAATCATCATTTTGGGGGGGTTCTTTGATTGAGTGAATTTGGGGGGTGTCTTGTGTGATTGTGCCTCTCTTTCCTTGTGCTCTTTCAGTTTTGTTACAATGAGTCCTCATAAATTCCCACCTTTAACTCCGCATAATTATGCATCATGGAAAATTAAAATATGAAGCAAATTAATGGAAAAAGGTCTCACACATTACATAGATGGAACAATAACAGCACCACCTAATCCTAAGGCTGATCCTAATGCTCAGTTAGAATGACTCACTAAGAATTGCATGGCTCTTGGAACTTTGCGTAAGTATGTATCAGATGACCTCATTTTTCACATTGAGAAGTGTACTACAATCAAAGAGGTTTGGGATGTGTTTCAGAAATTGTATGGTCAAGTTGATGAAATCAGAGGTTACAAGATTGACAATGAGCTCACCAACTTGGATCCCAAGAGTTTTGATACAATCCAAGATTATATCACCAAAGCAAATGAGCTAAGAGCAAAGCTTAAGGATTGTGGAATTGACAAAAAGGATGCTCAGTTGATATTCAATTTGTTGGACAAACTTGCACCAGAATATGCAGCATTTGTTTTTGTTGGTGTAAATAATTATTCATCATGGATATTATTACACTTACTTAAGTTTACTTAGGATAATGCATTTCATAGTAGTTTGGGTATGAGACACTTGGGTGTTCGTGCCACATTGGGATAGTGTGTGTAGGAGAAATTCCACCTTTTATAGTGTTGATCTTGTTATTACACTATCATATCCACTTATAGCGGAGTGATAATTCCACCTTTGGTGGGTGATCCACCTCATGTGGAATATTATATTATTTCTCCTACCTACCCACACCTATTTCCTACCTACCCTTGTTTCTTATTGAGCCACATGTCATATTTGTGTGCTCATACATATCCCTAGCCTTGCCTATATAAGCAGGCTCATCTACATTGTATGTAACAACTATTAAATCATTTTCTATTGATGAGAATACAGTTTATTCTTGTCCTATATTGTGTCTCTATCTTGTACATTTCATTGACCTCTTGATCTTGGCAAAATCCAACATGGTATCAGAGCCATTGGGGCTTCATTGATTCGTCTTGAAGAGGCATTATTGCGACGTCAAGAGGCAGCTCTGAGGAGCAGCATCTTTTGGAGGCGTCCTAGACCAAATCCGACCTCGCCATTGCGTCCAGAAGGCCATTTCTATGAAGTTTGGTTATAAAGTTGGCCTATTTTGGTGAGAAAATTTTTTTCCCCAAATTTGCTTATATCGTACGGATTTTCGGAAATATTTTATATTTTCGAAAAAAAAAATTTCTTTTTTTCTGAAAATTGTTTTGAAAAATCAAAAATTAAAAAAATTAAAAAAATAAAATAAAAATTTTCGATCAAAAAAATTGGAAAAAATAAAAAAAAAGGAGATTTTTTGGGGGGTCCGCAGACCCCCCCCCAGTGACCCGCAGGTTGCAGGTTCGCTGCGTACTCTGCAGGTCCGTCGTACATGCCCGTACCCTGCAAGTCTGTCGGAATAGACAACTCTGTCCCGCGTCGCCGCCTCGCTCCGCTCGACTCACCGGACTCCGCACCCGTCTCCCGCCGAAAACTCCCGCGTGCAGCTCCCAGGCCCGGATCTCCTCTCCGGTGCGGCACCCGCAGACCAAGACGCGACGCCGCCGGTACCCGCCTCTGTCACCGTCGTAGACTGCAGCAACGCCCGTACCTTGGTCTCCGCTCCAGCCACCAGCGGCACCCGCAACCACAGCCGGCCTCCTCTCCGGTGCCCGCCACCACCGCCGGCATCCCTCGGCCAGCTCCCCCGCCACACGGCAACCAGATCGGAGGACCGCGCCCGCCACGTGGCAGGCGGCCACTGGCCCGCGGGACAATCGTACAGTACAGTCAACATTTTCCATACGACACATCATCCGTACGGATCACCACATCATCTGCCAAATCAACTTGCCTAGTCAGCAATTTCGTACAGTACGGAATACACTATCAGCCTGCCACGTAATATGTCCGTACAGTACGGACGCTCAGTCAGCAGGGGCGACATTTTTGCGACGGTCATACGATCATCAAATTTAACCCAGTGACTTGCTGACGTCAGTGCCACATCAGCAGGGTTTGAAAATTTCTGGACCCCCTCTCATTTGCATTTTTGATTTTGCAGTTCAACTTCAAATGGCCATAACTTGCTCATTTTTGCTCCTTTTTGGGTGCAATTTTTTTTGAAATGGGATAAAATTTTGTTCTCTCCGCAGTGGTGAATAAATTTTTTGATTTTTATGCATGGATTTTTCAGAAAATGTAGTTTTTGGTGACTGTACCTGAGTAATCCCTATTTTTGCAACTTCAGAGGCTTCGTTTGGGGTCATCCGACCTCCTTTTCAGGTGCCTTTTTTTTGAAAGTGCGTATTTTTTCCTCTACTTTCACATGATGCTATCAGATTGATACCATTGTAAGTAGAAATTGTACTTTCAGATCTTGGCCATTTTTGGCTCTCTTGGTACTTGTATATTTGCTTGAATCTTAGTTAGATTCATTGCACTATTGATTGAAGTCTCTTGTATCTCTTTTGAGAAGTTGTAAAATTTGCATCATAAGTCCACTTTGCCTTGTTTTGCAAGTGGCTCATTGTAATCGCACTAAGTATAAAGTGCCAAAATCATCACTTTAGGGGGGGTACTTTGATTGAGTGAATTTGGGGGGGTGTCTCTTGTGCTTTTGTGCTCTTGTGTTCCTTCCTTTTTGCTGCTATGGGTTCTTCTAAGTTTCCTCTCTTAACTCCACGTAACTATGCTACTTGGAAAACTGATGCATGGAGTAAACTTATGGAAAAAGGACTCACTCATTACATTGATGAAACTATTGTTGCTCCAATTGATCCTAAGGCTGATCCAGTTGGTCACTTAGATTGGCTCACTAAAAATATCATGACAATTGGTACCTTAAGAAAGTATGTATCAAAGGATCTCATTTTTCATATTGAGAAGTGTACTCTAATCAAGGATGCTTGGCAAAAGTTTCAAGACTTGTATGGTCAAGTTGATGAGATTAGGGGATATCAAATTGATAGTGATCTCACCATGTTAGATCCCAAGAACTTTGATACTATACAAGATTATGTCACTAAGGCAAATGAGTTGAGGGCACAACTCAAAGATTGTGGCATTGATAAGAAGGATACTCAATTGATATTCAACTTGATAGGCAAGCTTCCACAAGAATATGCAGCATTTGTTTCTAGTTTCCAAACTCATAGGATGACAATGGGTTCAAGCTACACAATGCCTACATTTGATGCTTTCAATGAAATGTTGATGATGGAACAAACTAAGTTGATAAGCATGGGCATTCTTAAGGCTTCTAAGTCTCAAGCATTAGTGGCAAATCAAGGGAACAAAGGAAATCAAGGAAAGAACAACTCAAACAAGAAGAAATGGCAATCAAAGCCTAAGGAAAAAGCACCATCTTCTCCACAACAAGGAGATTCATCCTCTTCCAAGAGAGATAATTCACCAAAGAGAGAGAAACCTACTTGTGCTTATTGTAAAAAGATTGGTCATGAGGAGCATCGTTGCTATTCTAAGAAGATTGATGAGCTCACACATATCATCAAAAAGCATAAAATTGATTTGCCTAAAGTCTACAAGAAGGATGATTCATCAACTTCAACTTCCTCACATTCAAAAGGAAAAGGGCAAGCATTCATGGCTTCTACAAGTGGAAAGACTCACTCTTTTGGAACAAGAAAAGGAAAAGCTCTATGTGCTACTATCAGTCATGATTTAGAGAGATGGCGTCTAGATTCAGGGGCTTCTCATCATATGGCATCTTCACAGTCTATGTTCTCTACATTCAAGCCTTGCACCATGCCACAGATTTTGATGGGCAATCATACATACATGGATGTGATCGGGAAAGGATCTATTGACATTGGGGATAACTCCTTCAATGATGTGTTGTGTGTACCCCACTTGACAAACAATCTCCTTTCTATCTATCAAATCACACATGGCGCAACTAAGAGAGTTGTGGAGTTCACACCTGACTCAGTTTTTATTAGAGACATGGAGACTAGAGCTATCATTGCAACTGGGGTGGTTGATCATGCATCTCGGTTATACTCCTTTTCAGATTTTGTTGATGATGATGATTTCACATTTGATGATTCTACATTTGATGATCACATTTCTTGTGATGGTTCAGATTTTGAGGAGAACTTTGGACACTTGAACATGGGGATTCTCACATGTGACCCATTCTTGAGTCTTGTATTTCATCTCCTCATATTGATATCACATCACCTATTGCACTTGATGATGCAGATAGTGCGACAGTTTTGCCTTCGTGTGATTCAGTGCAGCGGGATATTCATTGTCTTCCAGCTTCAGATTCATGGGATGATTACTTGACATATATTGTAGGTTTGTTTGTGGAATCCTACATTACAGATTTGGGAGACATCATTGATGACATTCATCTTCTCTTTGATGAAGATGATCCTTCTTCGATTGTTGCGAGGGCACACTTTGACCCTCTTGTTCATTCTCTACATGATCATTCTCTCGAGGTTGATATGATTGTGGATACTTATGTACAGCAGTTGGAGGAGGTCTCTTTATGTTTTGAGGAGACATATGAGTCTTTGGGACATGTTCTACATCCATCTCCACTAGATCTTGGAGTGCCTTTTTCAGCAGTGTGGCACAGTTTACCACCTTTGGAGGGGGTATCTTTCAGCATCAACATGGGGATGCTTGAGCAATTTTCAGAGATTCCTTTCATCATGAGTTTTCTTCATACATCTTCCCTTCATGATTGGGGAGACTTCATGGATACACCTTTGGTTTTGTTTCTTCCTAAGGGGAGGAATGTTGTTCGACGTTCGTGGAGCAGTTTCTTCATACATCGAGCTTCTATCATTGGTGCAGATTCTTCATTGAGGGAGGATCACAGTTTGACTTCTCTTCTTCTCTCATATGGGGGGGACTTTTTCCTCACATGGGGTTTTGTTCCTCACATTCTTCTATGAGAGTTCTCTTGTATAGCTTTCTTCTCTCTTTTGGGGGAGGGTTTTTTCCCATTGGGTTTTTCTCTCTTTCCCCACTTTGTGAGAGATTTTATTGCATTGGTTTGCATGCATTTGCATTTGTACATGGTACCTAACATGGCCTCGTAGCCGGGACCCATCTTGCATTGCTTAGTTGCATTGTAGACTTAAGTGCATTCCCCTAAGTTGCACTTAAGGGGGGGTGTTGGTGTAAATAATTATTCATCATGGATATTATTACACTTACTTAAGTTTGCTTAGGATAATGCATTTCATAGTAGTTTGGGTATGAGACACTTGGGTGTTCGTGCCACATTGGGATAGTGTGTGTAGGAAAAATTCCACCTTTTATGGTGTTGATCTTGTTATTACACTATCATATCCACTTATAGTGGAGTGATAATTCCACCTTCGGTGGGTGATCCACCTCATGTGGAATATTATATTATTTCTCCTACCTACCCTCACCTATTTCCTACCTACCCTTGTTTCTTATTGAGCCACATGTCATATTTGTGTGCTCATACATATCCCTAGCCTTGCCTATATAAGCAGGCTCATCTACATTGTATGCAACAACTATTGAATCATTTTCTATTGATGAGAATACAGTTTATTCTTGTCCTATATTGTGTCTCTATCTTGTACATTTCATTGACCTCTTGATCTTGACAAAATCCAATAGTTTCAAGCTTCCAAACTCATCGTTTGACAGTGGGGAGTTCTTGCATTATGCCTTCATTAGATGCTTTCACATAAATGTTGATATTGGAACAATCTAAGTTGTTGAACATGGGGCTTCTCAAGTCTTCAAAGTCCAAGGCTTTGGTGGCTAATCAAGGGAGTCAAGGCAAAGATTCCAACAAGAAGAAGAAGCAATCTAAGTCAAACCCACAATAGGAAAAAGGGCAAACATCCTCTCCATCACAAGGCGAATTTTCATCCTCTTCCAAGAAGGGGACTCCACCTAAGAAGGATAAACCAACTTGTGCTTATTGCAAGAAGTATGGTCATGATGAGCATCGATGCCACACCAAGCAAGTTGATGAGTTGATAAATCTTCTTAAGAAAAACAACATCAACTTGCCATTTGCCTACACAAAGAAGTATTCATCTCCTTCCTCTTCCTCATAGTCTAAGGGGAAAGGGAAAGCATTTGTGGCTACAATAGGTTCTTCACAGCAGTGGATACTTGACTCGGGTGCCTCTTATCACATGGGTTCTACAAAGGAGCAGTTTTCTTCATTGGAGCCATCAAAGGTACCTCACATTTACATAGGTGATGATACACAAGTTGAGGTTGAAGGGAAAGGTTCAGTTGACATGGATGATGGAACATTTGAGAATGTTCTTTATGTTCCTAACTTGTCTACTAACCTTCTCTCTATCTACCAAATCACTCACTATGGGAATGGGAAAAAGGTTGAGTTTACACTTGATTCAGTTGTGGTAAAATAATTTGATGATGATGCCTTGGTAGCAGTGGGACAAGTCAATGACAACTCAAGGCTTTATTCATTCTCCCACTTTGTGCCAAGTTCTCCTTCTAGGGCCTTGCTTACTCATTCAAATTTAGAAAGTAAGCTATGGCATGAGCAATTTGGTCACCTCAACTACCGCTATCTTCAGCAGCTCAACACTAAAGACATGGTCATAGGTCTACCAAACATTAATTTTTTAAAGGGTGTATGTTCAGGATGTTCCATGGGCAAGCATCCCGAGGAGAAGTTTGATAAGGGGAAAGCTTCAAGAGCTTTGGAAGTTCTTCAACTTGTTCACAGCAATGTAGCAGATCCATTTCTAGCACCTTCATTTAGTAAGACCCGCTATGTCCTCACCTTCATTGATGACTACTCCCGCTTCACTTGGGTCTACTTTCTTATTCATAAGAGTGAAGTATTTGACACATTTCAGGACTTCAAGACTCGTGTGGAGAAGCAATCTAGGAAACTAGTCAAGATTCTTCATATAGATAATGGAAGGGAATATGTGAACAAAAGACTTGAGTATTTTTGTACATTTGAGGGGATTGATCTTCAACATTCTGTTGCATACACTCCACAATAGAACAGAGTTGCAGAACGCAAGAATATAACTCTCAAAGAAATGGCTAGTTGTATGATACATGCACGTTCTCTTGATCCCGCTTTTTGGGCAGAGGCTATCAGTTGTGCCACACACATCCAGAATCGGGTTCCTCACAAATCTTAGCAAGGTATTACTCCTTTTGAGGCTTGGGCTGGTAGGAAACCGATTGTGAGACATTTCAGAGTCTTTGGGTGTCCAGCATGGGCTCGCATACCTCCGCAGAAATGCAAGGCTTGGGAACCTCAGAGTAGGCCTTGTATTTTTGTTGGATATCCTGAGGGTGTTAAGGAATATAGATTGATGGATCCAAAGACACATGAGGTGTTTATTAGAGGAGTGTTCACTTTGAGGAAAGCTCTCCCAGCTTGGCCTCTCTACCTCCTCCACCTTCCTCCTTTGTGGATAGTGATGCTAGTGATTCAGATGATGAGACTCCTTCAACTTCAACTCGCAGAGTTACACCTTCATCGAGTCCACTTGAAGTTGAGGAGCCTCATTCTCCGCTTCCACCTAGGCCTCATTGGGCTTGACAAACACTTGAGTCAGCAGGTTCTCTTGTTGGGGATCCTTCAGATACACGAAGGACTCTATCATAGCATTAGGACCTTCCACATGCTTTCATTGCTACCGCTTCTGATCAACTGACATTTCAGGAAGCATCAAGGGTTCCTAAGTGGGACCACGCTATTGAGGAAGAGCATAGTTCCTTGATGAGGAACAACATATGGGAGTTAGTCCCTCTCCCTAAGGGGAGAAAGATGGTTCGATGTAAGTGGATCTATCGGACCAAGTTTCCAGCGGATGGTAGTGTGGATAAGTATAAGGCTCGGCTTGTTGCGAAAGGTTTCTCTTAGGTTCCAGGTGTTGACTATACTAAGACCTTTGCGCCCGTAGCCAAGATGAACTCCATTCGCTTGACACTTTCTATTGTCACAGCTCATGGTTGGGTTGTACATCAGATGGATGTGAAAAGTTCTTTTTTTCATGGGGATCTTGATGAGGAGATTTATATGGAGCAGCCACAGGGTTTCATCCAGGATTCTTCCTTGGTTTGTAGACTAAGGAAATCTCTCTATGACCTTAAGCAGGCCCCCAGGGATTGGTATGCCAAGATGGATTCCCTTCTTCTCTCAATAGGGTTCACCAGGTGTCATTTTGATCCTAATGTCTGCATTTTGCACCAGGATGACTCTCACTTGATACTTGTGCTTTATGTTGATGATTTGATCATTATAGGGAGCACTGCATCCATCATTAGCAGGGTCAAATCTACTTTGCATGACATATTTGCTATGACTGACTTGGGTCTTTTGCACTACTTTCTTAGGATAGAGATTTCACAGTCACCTTCTGGGATTACACTATCACAGCCCAAGTATGCTCTTGATCTACTTGCATGCTTTCATATGGCTGATTATAAGCCTACACCGACTCCCTTTCTTTTAGGAGTCAAGCTTGAGGCTCAGTGCTCTTCTCCACTAGTTGATGCTACATTATATCGTCAGCTTGTGGGTAGTCTCATCTACTTGACTCGCACACGCCCTAATATTTCATTTGTAGTTGGCGTGGTTTCCCGCTTCATGCAGGAACCACATGAGCTTCATTGGAAAGCCATCAAACGCATCCTGCATTACATCCAGGGTACACATCATTATGGGATTCACTATGCAGCAGGCGCAAGACTTCTCTTGGTTGGTTACACAGACTCCAATTGGGCTGGCGATCTTGATGATCATAAGTCTACTTCATGTTACAGTTTTCACCTTGGTTCAGGCCCCATTTGTTGGCAGAGAAAGAAACAACATGCTATTGCTCTCTCTTTGACTAAGGCTGAGTATCGAGGAGTTGTTAATGCAGCGATTGAGACCATTTGACTTCAGCAGATTCTCATAGAGTTTGGGTTCACCACTCCACGACTGATAGTTCTACATTGCGATAATCAGAGTGCTATTGCAATCTCAAAGAACCGGTCCAGCACCAGCGGACCAAACACATCAAGATCCATATGCACTATATCTGAGAGCTGATTTAGGAGTAGGTCATTGATTTGCAGTATTGTCCTACAACGGAGCAGGTTGCAGACATATTCACCAAACCTTTCACCAAGAGTAAGTTCTAGCAGTTGCAAGCTCTCTTGGGGGTGTGGGATGTCTCATTAGGGGGGTTCAGCTGACTTCTCCTTCCTCTCTTATGGGGGGGGGAATTTTTCCTCTTTGAGGTTTTGTTCTTCTTCTTTGAGAGTCTTTTGTACTTTCATCTCTCTTTTGGGGGGGAGTTTTTTCCCACTGGGTTTTCTCCCTTTCTTCGTTTGTGAGAGATTGCATTGCACAATTTTGCTTGCATTTGCATTTTGTACATGGGTACCTATCATGGCCTAGTAGCTAGGACCCATCTTGCATTGTTGACTTGAGTCTTCATTCCCCTAAGTTGCACTTAAGGGGGGATGTTGGTGTAAATAATTATTCATCATGGATATTATTACACTTTACTTAAGTTAACTTAGGATAATGCATCTCTTCGTAGTTTGGATGAGACACTTAGGGAAGTGTGCACATAGGGATATAGCTTGTAGGAGAAATTATACCTTTTGTGGTCTTATCTTGCTGTTACACTCCACATTCAGTGGGTCATCCACCTCTTGTGGAATATTATATTATTTCTCCTACCTACCCCTAGTATTTCTTACCTACCCTTGTTTCTCATTGAGCCACATGTCATGATTGTGTGCTCGTATATCCATATGGCCTTGCCCATATAAGCAGGACAATATTCATTGTATTGGTTAATCCAGTTGATCATTTGTATATTGATGAGAATACAGTTTGTTCTTGTCATTCTATTGTCTCTCTTTATGCTTGTCATTGTGCCCTTGTTCTTGGCAAAATCTCACATATGTACTAGTAATATATGTAAATATTTATATATTAAATAAAATATATAAAATAATATTTTAAATATTATACATAATATTAATATAATATATTATATATTATACATAATTGTATAAGAGATTATAATATACCATATATTATATTTATAGAAAAAATAACAAAAATCGGATATCCGTTACCTCTAACAAAATTATGCAATCTTGGTATTTGCCTCCGGATTGCTTTGGGAGTTGGCTAGGACATGCCAAACTTGGAATGTCAACACAAAAAATGTGTTTGAGAGTTTTCCTTGCTTTTTTAGACTTTGCCCTAGTGGTCGACAACTTTTTTTTTTACCTGAAATTGATGAAATGAAAAGGGTTTTTTAAGAAGATTCTCAGCATTCCACCAATATAAATTATGCCTTATTTTGACTTTAATAAACTATTTGAATTATGACTAAAGTCCTGATTGATAGGTTGATTGACAAACATCTATAAATTTCAAGTAGTATCATATTTTTTGAATTCGAAACATGCATCACATTCTACGCTTCACATACTATAGGATTAAACAAAAAAAAAATGAATTTTATAAAGTTTTGACCAAGTTATGGTGGTTAGAGATACAAGTTTTTATATTTTTAAAAAGTTGTACTAAAAAATTCATAATTAATTATTTACTTCAAAAACATTACAAAAAAATATGTGTCACATGCGGACTTGAGTCTTCTACGTATATCTAAAATCTTATAAAAAAATATTATGATTTGATTGTGGTTAGGGTGGTCAAATAGGCACCTGCTTCTTATCTTTTTCTTGAAATTTTAGTACTACTGCATTGAAATTTCAAATTTTCACCAATGTTTGTTTGTTTTTTTATTTTATTTTTAAATCAAAAAACAACTAGTAGCTTAGAAACTACATTCAATTTGCTACAGATTCTATTCTAACATATTTTTGAAATAATGTTGATAACTTATTCAAATTTTTATGTCAAGTTACCTAACTCTATTTTTCTGAATTTTCATTGCCACTTAAGGGCCTGTTTGGCCCACCATGATCTTGCACATACCCATATGGTGGATCAATTATACCCCCCTTGACATTTTCTTTCCTTGTACATGTTGTGGCAAAAAAGATTCCAAGGTGTTTGGTCTACATTGCTAGAGCCTAAGTTGGCTCATTTTTCTCAGTGTTTATTGTATCAAGGCTTTCCTTTGGAGACTCATCTCACTAATATGGGCATTCACAATTCTACTTGCCCTTTTGTAGACATATTGAGTCTCTCAAGGATCTCGTTTGGTTTTGTCCTCAAGCTCAAGAAGCTTAGAATTAGACTCATGATTTCTTCAAGCCTTTTAGGGTGACCCCTTTCTCTTGGCATATGATTTTACTTGGGGATTGGCCCTACCTCCTGTTGTGACATTTTCACACATCTCCCCATTGCAAATGGAGACCCACTTGTTTTCTATTTTTAGGGTAGTGTTTTGAGTCACCAATCTTTGCAAGCCTAGAGTTAGGGATTTTCAGAAAGTTTTCTAAAATTCCTTAGGTTAATTGGACCAGTTGTGATCAAATGAGAATTTTGACATCTCAGAAGTGCTAAGGTAAGATAAATGACGAAAAACGCAACTGCTTAGGGCCAATTCTGACAACTTCTTATTTTTGTGGGATTCTATTTTTTTGCTTTTTGTTTTTTCATTTTTGGCATTTTGGGACCAATCCGAGAAGTAGCTTTTTTGCCTGCTTTTTTTCTTTTTTCTTTTTTGAAAGTTGACCTAGGATTGGGTCACTCAAGTCATCACAACAAGGTTCCTATCTTCAAAATGAAAAGTTTGTATCTCCAAGTATCAAAAACAAGGAAAAATCTCTAGATGGGGCATTGATCCAAAAGTTCTAGACAAACATGAAATATTGAGCAAGAAAATCCACCAAGTGTTTATGACAAAGAGAAATTTTCTAAATGGAGAAGGCAATGACTTGTGTAATGGCAAACTCCACCCAAACTTCAAGTGCAATGACTTGTGCAAAGGAAAACTCCACCCAAACTTCAAGTGCAATGACTTGTGCAATGGAAAACTCCACCCAAACTTCAAGGTAATGACTTTGTGCAATGAAAAACTCCACCCAAACTTCAAGTGCAATGACTTGTGCAATGAAAAACTCCACCCAAACTTCAAGTGCAACGACATATGCAATGGAAAAATCCACCAAACTTCAAGTGCAATGACTTGTGCAATGGCAAACTCCACCTAAGCTTCAAGTAACTTGACATAACTACACATGAGTTCTCCCCAAGGCAAAGATGAGAATGTATTAACTACACATGAGTTCCCCCCAATATTGGAAGAAAGTTGCATGATAACACATGGACTTCGCCTACACATAGCAAAAACAACATGACAACAAGCCAACTCCTACCAACACATAGCAAAAACGACATGACAACAAGCTGAGTCCTACCAACACATAGCAAAAATGACGCGACAACAAGCAAACTCCTACCAACACATAGAAAAAATGGCATGACAACAAGCAAACTCCACCCTACACATAACATAAATGGTGTGACAACAAGCAAACTTTGCCCAAGAAAGGTTGATATTGGCATGGTAATACATGAATTCTACCATCAAACTCAGCCACGAAGAAAATGTTTTAAGACATGATGAAGTCTATCCAACAAGAAGGAAATTCCTTGTCCAAGTAGCAAGTCCACTTAAGGAGAGGATAAGAAAATTGGCTAAGTGTTGATACCTCGGGGAGAGTTTTTTTTCAAAATATTGGCCAAGTGTTGATAGCTTGGAGAAAATAAAATTTGAAAATTGGTTAAGTGTCAAGGAAATTTCCTAAGCAAGAAGTAAGTTCACCAAAGAAGATGAAGGAAGATTCGGCTAAGTGTTGGTGGATTGAAAGAAAAGTTGAAATCAAGTGCCAAGTTTTCCTAAGAATAGCCAAAATTCCTTGTCCTAAGAATGACCAAAATTCCTTGTCCAAATGTTAATTCCACCTTAGGAATAAGAAAAATTCTTTGACCCAACATCAAGTCCACCCATCTCAAGGTGAGAAAATGTCTTAAGGCATGGTAAAATCTGCCTCCCACATGTATAAAACAACTTGAAACATGGCAAAGTCCACCCAAGCCTTGTTGAAAATGTCTTGGCAACACATGAATTCTACCCAAAACTTAGAAAATTTTCTCAACCACATGCAAAGTTCACCCAAGGAATGGGTAAAGAAAGTGGTTAAGTGTTGACATTTTTGAAGGGAAAAGTCAGAATTTTAGCTAAGTATAAAGAGATGATAAAAAATTCTAAAGTAAAGATGAAGTTCACCTTGGAAAATTTAAAAGTTTCTTATCCACACATGAAGTCCACCTTGGGTGGATAGATGAGAAGTTTGGCTAAGGGTGAAAGCAAATGTGGAAAGCAAAGAGAAATTCGCCAGACTATTAAAAGGATAATGGAAAGATGATTAAAACAAAAGGTGAAAAGCATGAGGAAATTCGCCTATCTTGGAAGGGAAAGAATTTGAGAAAATTTGGCTAAGTGTTGAAAAGTTCAAAATTGCAAATTTCCAAGGCATCTTCCGAGAGAATTTAAAAACCAAAATTCCACGCTTGAGGTCAAAGTTGGAGTGATTCAATAAAGAAATTTCTAAACTTACAAAACAACTTTCACTTTAAATCACCTTGTTTTTCCATGATTTTTAGGGGCAAATGCTTCAATTTCCAAATTTTTCATAAGTTAAAATTAACCTTTGAAATTTCTTCAAACTTTGCAGTCCAGGATGGGAACAAACATCTAACCCCCTTATTGTTTTTTTTAACATAGAAAGTTTTTCATGATTTTCAGGAGGTAAATGTCACCTCAAGGAGGACTCTCAAGGAAAGTTTAAATAAAGTTCTCCAGAGAGGGAGCACAACCAGAACTTAAAATCACTTCAAAGTGGAAGAGTCTTGGATACACCAACCTTGGGCATGTTGACTTCAAAGACAATCAAGGAAAGATTGAAGAGATAAGTAAAAAAGAAATAATAATTAAAGAAAGAGAATGAGAAACTGAGAAGTTATCTCCAACACTTGATCAATCCTATTGCTCAAGTAAATGCAGCAGTTCCCCTGCCTTTAGCTCTTCCACAAAAAACAATTGAAGACTTTGAAAAGATGAAGGTGACAGCTAAAGAAACTAAGGAATGGATGGAAAACATCAATAAAGAAGTTGTCACATTCATGGAAGAATTGATATTAGCATATGGGCAAACTTATTCATTGCTATCTAGAATTAAAGACATGGTTGATTATGGTACCTGATGGAAGGATAATGACCTACCTCGAAGAAATTGCTATCAAAGAGGCAATTCGAGAAAATGAAATGAACATGGAAAATATGAAGGTCAAAGCTCGAGATAATTTCTTCACCTTCACAAGACCAATCCTTAAGAAAAATTTAACTAAGGCATCCACCTTCTTTTCCATTAAGGATGTCTTTCAGAAATAGGAACTAGATTGGGAGAATTCTTTTTCCACCTATGTTGATGACTTGGACGCATTCAAGATAAACATGTCGACACATGCCACAATGGAAGAGGTTAATCCTCTCGTGTCCAGGTTCATCGAATATGCTGCCACAAAAAAGGGATAAGGATGCATTATTCTAGAAGAAAGCTCCTTATGACACATATATTTCTTCTATTCGCTCTTGTTGGATAACTATTATAAACCTTATTTAGGGTATCTATGTTTTGATCTCAGTTTTTGATCTTTGTTTGATTTGGGCCTTTCGTTCATTTTCAAAAACTCCATATCAACCCCACTACTCTCATTTGTATGGGAGACATTGGTGAAATTGTTGCTTAAGACTATTAAGATAATAAAGTTCATTTGCATTGCTTTGAATCTCTGTGTTATCTTGTAGTTGCATGGTTTCATATTTTCTTCAACATAGAATAGACTTTGCTTTATAAAAGTTGTTAAATGAATGCAAGATTTGATAGTATTGGTTGGTGAAATCATTGCTCATACTTTTGATGAACAAATGATTTTTGTTCATTGTACAAAGTTAGCTTGGGCGTATTCCATGGATGTTTAACTTCTACTTTTGAATAAATTTTGTTTAGTTTGATAGTAGTATTCATAGTATGAAAATAATAAGCACGACCCTTGAAGATTGTGCCCACTTTGTCTAGCTGTTTAAGTTGGCGAACCAAAGCATGGTTTATATTCAACCAATCACTACCGTCTCTTACATTCTTAGGAATAGTGTAGAACTCCCAAATCCTTTTCCTTTTTACCTTTTTTTGAAGTCCAAAACCGAAAAATGCCCAAAATAAAGCTTAAAGTCTTCATTGTGAATGGAATTCCCAAGTTCCCCTTGGATTACCAACATACATCACCAAAAGAGCTATATCCAACATTAAACTCGCTAGTTCATAGTAAAAACATTGGAATCACCATATGATCTTCTTTGCAATCTTAACATACACAGTGATTTTATTTAAGAGATGATAGAGTGTCTTTTGGGAATCTTTATTCTGTGTTTGGTGTGTCATAAAACATGCACCAACACCCCCTTCATAAGTATACCTAAATTCGACACACATTCAAAGTAAAAATTATTTTTAGTATATGAAAAGATAGGAATGTTGTTCTCTTTAACCACAACATTGATGATAAGAAATTTTAATTGTATACTAAAGCTATTATTTTCTCTAATGTCCTTATGCAGATTTAGTTGCAAGCAAGAAAAGTTGTTGCACATCTCCAAGATTTGTTAGACCACTGGAGTAACATCCCTTACACTATTGCTCAAGTTCCACCAACTTCACATCCTCTCATGGGTGTCAACATAGACACAACCACTCTTCTTGATGACGAGACAATAGTGAAGATTGTGGATCTTACTCCCAGGAACTTTGCTACCCATGAAGAATGGTCTTTGTAGATGAGAAAGATATATCTCTGAAATCTTATGGAATTAAGATCCAAATTTATTTCAATATCCTCAATAGAGTACCCGCAAAATGCACACATACAAAGCCAAATAAATTAAATAAATCACACATGCATGCCATAAAATATACTCCATTGCACTTCTATCAACCAAGATATTGTGTTAAAAAATTATGCTCTCAGAAGCACACACACAAGAAGCTATGGTGAATGAAGATTTGAAATATAATGGATGCAAAATAAGAATGCTAGAATGCAAAAAGTACGCTCCAATGCTAGATTGCCAGATCGCTAAATTGCTCATTAGGCTTTATAATAATGAAAGAATCCTCTTATATAAATAAGACCTTTTAGAAAATGGAGGGATAGGATTAAGATGGTGGTTATAGAAAATGATAAAATAATAAGAGGGTAGTTAGGAAAAAATAATAATATAATGAAGGGTAGAGGAAAAATAAGAGATAAATGACACATGCTAAAGAATGAAAAAGATAATGAATTAATTAAATAAATAAAAATTCATTTAATTAAAAGAGGAAATGGGACCAAATAAATAAATAAAATATTTATTTAATTTTGGGAAAATAATATTTGAATAAATAAAAAATAATTATTTAAATAAAGAAAGACCATAAAATGATATATGAATTAATTAAATAGATAAAAATTTATTTGATTAATAGAAAGCTTAGAATAAAAAATAATTAAATAAATAAAATATTTATTTAATTAAGCTAGGACAATTTTAGGTGTCTACAGTCTCAATCTTCACATTCACCATCTCCTCAATGAGGCTAAAGGCTAGTTGGACACCAACAAGTTCCCCATGTGTCGTTCACCATCTCTCTAATTCACATCCAATAGCCCACTGAGGAGAATGAAGAAGATGTTGCTACTCCCATTCGTTGGAAGCCAATATATGATTCCACCATCATAATGTTCAAGAAAGACTTAATGATCAAGATCATCCTCCTTCGCTTGACATAGCCACAATAACTTATTATGTTTCAAAACTAAACTCTTTTACCTATTTAATTGAAGAAGAAGAAGAAGAAATAACTTTAATGACCATGAGACTTAACAAAGTCTTGGGGACAACACATCAGATCTAATCGATTTCTGCAAATCTGCCTGCTTTCTGTGTAAAATGCTGACAAGTGGCCCCAACCTCTCGACAAAATCATCGCTGAAAAAATCATACCAAGATCCCATAGTCAAGAATTTATTATACTTGTCCCTAACATCCTTGATGGTGTCACACTCTAAAACGAAGTGTTTTTCGGTTCCAACTTTCCTAGATGTGTAAAAAATACACTCTCTTTCCTCCCAAGTTTCTTTTGGTCTTTTCCAATGACCACTTTCACAATAGAGCTGATGAGAGTTAGTTCTTAATTGAGCAATAATACACTTAGCTTTTCATGAAATATTAGCCCTTATATAAGCTTTTTGATGATGATAATAAGCAGGATTGAACTTCGTGATATAATATTTTTTCTTTCTCGCTAACTCATTACCCCAAACCCACTTGTGAAACTTATCCATAACAAAAGCCTTATCTCTTTACTATTTGTGGGGCACGAATTTAGGTAGATATTCCATTTACTCAACCATTTGATGTTATGTTGCATCCAAGTCTTCTTTCTTTTGTACAAGGTGTCATTGAAAACATCTTTAGGCCATCTTCCTTCTTCCATTTGCCCAATTCTTTTGAGATAATTAATGAGATGAACCATAGCAATAGCTTCAATAGGAGCAACCCTAGTTTCACTCAACATGATATCATAAGGAACTGCATTTTTAATCTTGAACTTGCTTGTTATCAAGCACTTTTGGATTTCCTTGATCTATTTCCACTGTGAACTTGAAGTGCTGCTGGCCCATAGTTCACAACCATAAAGAATAACTGGAAGAACTAAAAGCCCAAAAAGAGTTTGGGAGGCCTTCCAATCCCAAAGCTCCGCTTCTCTACATCTATTCTGAAGAGCATATCAAGCTTTCCAACCACCTAGGATTCTCTTCTTCCTACAACCATCCCAATTTAGATTTTGGTTGAAGTCAATCCTAAGATATTTATAGTTTGAAACTTCTTCAAGAATACTGCCTTCAAAGTAAAACTTATGCTGGTTTCGTTTCCTCTTATTAGAAAAAACCATGATTTTTGTCTTGCTGATATTGACTTGCATCCCGACCGTTTTGCAAAAGTGCTCCAAAGCATACAAATGCTCTTGCAAACCAAGAGTTGTTTTAGCAATAAGAATGAGGTCATCCGCATAAAGCAAAATTTTTATCACAAACTCACCCAAACGAACACCATCACCATAAGAGTTTAATCACTCTTCCAGCTTGTCAATGGATAAACCAAACAACGTAGGAGATAACAACACCCTTGCTTGACCCCGATCTCATGAATATGTTTTCTTATTATAATACTATACTATTTTTTTTTAATTAATACAAAATTAAATAAGAAATATTCATTAAAAAACAATGACAAATAAACACTCCTCTTTAATTTTACCTTTTGCTACGTAGTAAGTGAAGGGCAAGCCAGCCCTTTCGTTTTTATAAGTTGAAACCCGAGGATGTTGGTTTAACCCGATAGGAATCCTGGGGCAAGAAAACGTTCAAATATCCAAATTCATCTCACAAACTTGTTCACAATGATTAACCCAAGACGATGGCCACGACCATAATTCAGTGGAGATTGCATTCCAGTTGTTACCCTCTTCGAAAACTCCCATCTTATCATAACAACTATAACTCGCGTCCCGCAAACCATCGTATAATCTGTTGCGCTCTCAATACAGAAGATAAGGATGGCTTGACCTCTTACAAGGAGGGACTTAAAGATGTTTCCAGAAAAGAGGCGCTGCGGAGACTTGATCTTGAGCTGGAACGTGGCAACGAGAAAGAGGCTCTTGCGATTGTTACTTCTTTACAGGGGAAACCCTCTGGCCTTCGTGGCTTTGGTGGTGCATCGCAGGTATCTCACACTTCAATTTGAGTTTCTGCACTCCCATCATTATTTACATTTTTTATGGTTCTGGAATTTTAACGGCCTGAATATTTAATATTCGAGTCATCCTTTGACGACGAGTGATCTAAATTCCAACGAATATATAGGCTAAAACTCTATTTCAACAATTTCCGCACATATTGAGAAAGACGGAAATCCTTCCCGAGGAAAGAATGTGATCGCAAACAATGCTGATGTAGAAAGCATGTGTTTAATAAACAATTATAAACTGATAGTCTTTGGAACTCTGACACATAATCTTCAATGGTTCCTTCTTGCTTTATTCTTGTTAATTTCTTTGAGATATCTCTCAGGATATTTTCGGTCAACCTTTCAATGAGGTTTTTTGTGAAGACATCATAGGTTTTATGCTATGATGGTTTTTGGTGACTAAGCCATGGTGCCACTAATCATGGGCAACCCCTTCTAGATGCAATATGGAAAATTTAATGGCGTCTTCTTCTAACATTGGCGTTAAGAGATAAGTGGGTATCTAATTTTTGGATCCATGAATGGCCTGTGACGTTACCTGACCCATCAAAGTTCGGAAGGGTCAATTTGCTTACTGTGTATCGTAAATTTTTATTAGTTTGATTCCTCCCCCATCTATGGGTACTTCTTGTCGCGGCCTCACAATATATCGTGAATGGAATGCTCCTCTTGACTTTAGGGTGAAGCCTTGCATATGCCTTAGCAAGTTCATTCAAATCGCAATCGGGTGTGTCAATCTCCTCTTCTTCTCTTGATGGTCCCTCCCTAGGTAAGAAGGGAGGCCAAGTTATTCTTGGGGTGGATCCTAATGTAGTTCTATCGTCATTTTCAGATTGGTTAGGGGTGACGTCTCTCCCATTTCCTTGGTTGGGTCTAAGAGTACTCATGGTGGTGTTTATATTCTGTAGGGTTTGAAGAAGGGCTTGAGTTGTTTGAATATTTTGCTCCATATAAGGCCCTCAATTCATGTTCCATTTGTGCACTCCTTGTGTTGTCTTGGTAAGGTTGTTGCTTGTTGCAATTTTATTCCTTTCTCTCTCTAGACCCCTTAAAGCTCTTTCACTAAGTTGCATCAACTACTTTCCTTCCCTCAGGCTGGCAGAAGCGATGCTCTAATACCAATTGTAATGTCCCCAAATTTGGATGTACCCGTTTTTGCCCAAATTGATAATTCCACAATGTAATTTATCTTTTAACAATAACATATTGAAGTAACTTCATCCAATCATTAATAAATTTAAGAATCAATGAAGAAATACATGGATTATTGAACAAATACAACATATGAAATGATAAGCATTATTACTAGCTAACTACCCCATAACCAATCATATTTTAGTTTCATAGGAAAATCTCGAAAGGGTGCCTGTAAACTGCTCAGCCCAACTAAGCCCAAGAGCGCTCAGCGTCTCACCAAGACAACTCACCCCTTGACCCACAAGCAGCAGGAATGTCCCACTAAGACAATTCCATCCTTTGGGGTGGCCTACTTAGTTTGGGAGAAGCGGCAAACTGCATCTCCCTAGCTTATTTCCCCCAACACATCTGATTGATTATGGGATGAATATATACATATAGATATGATCTATTCATTTGAAGATATATGGTTTAAGTATTTATCTTATTAGAAACAATGTCTATGAATGTATATATATAGTTTAAAATTAAATATTAAACTTATTAGAAACAATGTCTATGAATGTATGTAGAAAGATTAATGCATAAAACACTTAGATCTCATACCAATTACTTGTATAATGCACAATGACTGTATGGCCTGAACATTATTCACTTATATTAGATCTCTACTTGGTTGATGCCTTCCTTGGACTGCTGGATTTTCCCTTTATATCTTTCCCTTGGAGGTGGAGGGATGTAATCCCTCCTATGGACACAACCGCTTGAAGAGGAGGTCTCCCTTTGTTTGCTAAGTGATGTCTCTTCATAACTGCACCTGTCCTTTGCCTTGAAACAATTTGTTTATTTGACTTAACAAGTTGTTCCCCATTTACTAACTGATCATTAGATGGGTGGGATCATTGCCTCTTAAGGGATTATCCAATACAATGTAAGCCTGTTTAATATACTTAGTAATTTCCATACACACAACCAGCTGTATAATACAGACTGTTGCAATATTTGTGATTAAATGAAATTGTGAAGTATTATGTATTGGAAGACAATTTCATGTGACTATGTTCGCTGTTTGGTCCTATGTCATGGCGGGGGCATGACATGAAGATTGTAATGGTGGATTTGAGGATGGAGAGGAAGAAGAGGATTTAGGTGAGTGTTATGAGCAAGTTGAACATGTAGAGGAACACACATAATCTCTTATCCACTCTCAAGAAGATACATGAGAAAATGAAACCTAGTTGATAGATATAGTCTAAATTTTTGTTGTGTGTTTTCTTTATCGTCAATTTATGAGGAACCTACATCTTTCAAGGTAGCTTTTTCTTCAAATGAGCATGATTCTTGGATGGAGGCCAGACAAGAGGATGATGACCTTGGATAAATGTGACATCTAGGATCTTGTGATTCGGCCTTAGGGAAGAAAGCTTATTGTATGCAAGAGGGTGTTTAAAAAGAATTTCAGAGCAGATAGTAAGTTAGAGAAGTACAAGGCTAGATTGGTGGCTAAGGGTTACTCCTAGAGTGTTAATTTTGATGACAATTTCCCTTCTATTGCTAAATTGTCTTGTATTGTAGTCTTACTTTCTATTGTTATTACTCGTTATTTTGAAGTAGAACAAACAAATATTAAAAATGCTTTTTTGCATGGGGATTTTGAAGAGGAAATTTACATATGACAGCTAGACGTATTGAGGTAAAAGAGAAAGAAAAGTTGGTTTGTAGGTTAAAATAATCATTATATGGTTTGAAACAATTACCTTGTATGTAGTATTAGAAGTTCAATACTTTTACATTGAAGTTAGGTTTGGTCAAAAGCAAAGAAGATCATTGTGTTTACATTAAATGCATTGATGATTAGATTCTAATAATTGCCTTTTATCTTGATGACATGTTGATCATTGGTAATGAGAACATGATGATTAGGGAGTTTAAACTTAGCTTTTTGGTGCATTTGACATGGAAGTTCAGGGGTAGCAAATTTATTTTTGGAATGGAAATCGACATTGACCAAGCTCACAAAAAGGTTTTTCTTGTTTAGATAAATAAGTTCACATTATTTTGCAATGGTTTGTATTTACCACTCAATTGATAAAAAACTATCTATTGCAGAGTAAATGGATTTAACACATATAATTGATTTATACCAAGAGTGGAGAATAATATCATCAATTGCTTTTATTCATTTCATGCTTTCTCTTACACAAAATGTAGTTAAAGGAGCCATTCCTATATGCAGTCCCTTCCTTGATTACAAGAGATCTATATAAGCCCCACTGATAGTTTCCAAGTAACCACAACCGTTGGAAACTACCAAGGAACTATTTTTGTCAAAACTTCCACAAGTGGACAGACCATTAACATAGTTGTTGGGAATAGATATTGAGTAAAACATAACTAAAACCAAAATATGCTGACTACAGTTTGCTATGCACAATTGTGAACCAATGGTAGTCTTTTACCTATAGGCACTAAACTTTCATTAAATCAATGTCCTAAGTCAGATGATGATTTTGAGTATATGTATGAAATGTTATGTACTAGATTAGATATTACCCAAACATGGGAATTCATTGTAGGGTTATATGCAACCCTAGTAAAGAGCATTTCACTTATGTTAAAAGAGCTTCTATATATTTGTGTGGAACTTTTGATTATTTCTTATGTTATCTTGGTTCTAATGATGCAGGCTAGTTATTGGACATATAGGGCTTTGTTGACTTAGATCGAATAGGTGACTTGGATAGTTAGAGATCCTCTAATGGCTGTGTTTTCTTTATTTGGTAGTGTTGTCAGTTGGATGAGTAAGGAACAACTTACAATTACATTGTCCACTACCTAAGTATGGTATATGACTACTACATATGTCTATAAAGAGACAAATTTGGTTACAAAGACTATGTTTAGGATTTGGTTTTGATTGCAAAGTGATTAAAATTAGAAGTGATCATTACAGTGTTACTTGTTTGGATAGTGTATTGTCTATCTAGCATTTTGGATACACATTTGATCATGTTTAATAATTAATTGAAAATTTGAATGTAACATGATCTTGAATTTTAATTAATTAATAAATATAGTCAAATGTACATTTAGAGGGTTGGATAGATGTTGCTGAAGAGACAAATTAGCCCATATTCAATATAACTCTGCCAAGATCATAGCCCTATCTCATAAAGAGCCATTATCGTTGAGCCCTTCATAATCCAAAATACATTTCACCAGTTGCAGCACAGCTGGAGAGTGGCAAAGCAAGATCTTCTTTAGCCAAGGTCTGAAACTTTACCTGTGTGCAGAGGGTCTCAAAACGGACTAGCTTATAATCTAGCCATAACACACCCACCAAATAACGTACACAGCAACCCTGCCAAACCAGGTGAGAAGAGAGCCACCTCCAGAACAAATGACCGAAGCAACAACTCCAAGAAACTGCTCCTATGTTTTTACACCCATTTTACCTTGGAAACCATTTTATCTTACACTTAAGTTTAATTCAGTTTAATATTCAACATCTCTAGCTCATGCATTTAAACTGGGTGCATTGGCAAGCATCAGCTAACATGCATTACAAGGAATTACCCTTGCCCAGGCGGTAGGATGCATATTTTGGTGCAAAGTATCTGTGATAGAAAGGTATTCATTGAAGCTTGGATAGAAATTTTTTTAAGAGTCTATCGACCATCAAGGTCTCTCTGAAAATGTTCTAGAGAAAAAATGTCTCACTTTGGAAGAGCTCTTGACCACACACATATATTGGAAGAAAATTTTTGGAGGCAAAATTCTGGAATAATTATGCCAAGAAAGGTGATTGCAATACAAAGATCTTTTTCAGATCTGCCATCGTTCACAAGAACTATAAGAGAATTATATCGTTGTGGACTGGGTTTTTATTTTGGACACATTCAATATTCTTTTTTTCCCTTGAATTCTGTGAATTCATGACGATTACTTGAGACTGTTAAATCTACCTAGGGTTTATCTGTTTCAGTATTTTTTCCTTCTTTTCTTAAGCTTTATTTCACCTTGGATGCTGAAGTCTAATTTCTTTCTTATTTACAAGTGAAACATATTTCCTTCCAATATATTTTTCTGCATCACTGGAGACCATGGGTGAGTTGTAATTTCAAGCCTATTCTTGGATACAACTATTACATGCTATAGTTCACTGTACTGGATAAAATGAATGAAACATGCTGATGCTAAGCAGTACAAAGATAATTGTTATAGGAAGCAGCAACTTTGGCTTCAATAGTAAATAACATTAATGATTAGCACAAATGGTGGTTCCTTGCCATAGAGGAGCTACAATCAAACCTTATTTTGGCAAAAAGATTCAACTACATCTATCTAAAATATATGGCAAGGCATGTGAGAGAACTGATTCTATGGTTTTGCTTTCATTCTTTTGAAACTCTCTGCTATTCCATGCAAATTGCTGCAAGATTTAATAAAAATTTGAAGGACATAAAATAAAATTATAGATATGAGTCATCTATAGGCTCTATGCTTTAGATACTATTAAATTTCATAGACTGATGATAATTTCTTTGCTATAGGTACCCCAAAGACTATACACATTGGAGGAACTGAGATTGAACAAAATAGATACAAGAAGTCTTCTCTCACCTGTCGACACAACACTGGGTGCTGTAAGAAGGAACATACAAATCACGGCTATTGCTGGATATGTAGCTGCATGGCGTCTTTTCAACTTAGATCAATTCCAGTTATTGTCTATTGTATTGGCATTGCTAGCCCTTGGAACCATAGATCTCGTAGGTGATGCTTTGTATTTGGTCTCTTTATAGAATGTTTCATTAGTATTGTACCATTATTGTATTTTTACGTAAATGAGTATAATTACTAAGTAATTGATGTTTCAACAGCACTTTATGTCTTTGTTTTACAAGCAATAAGTCACTGAGAATGTTTAGCTTCTAATATTGGAAAGTATTGTCTCATTAGACCACTCATCCTACTGAGGTCTAATTTGTTGTTGCATGATGTGTCTCAACATGTCTTCCATTATTTCATTTAGTATATCAGCTAAAGCCACCTCTCAGAGGACATTATCATACTGGTTACTGTACAATAGTAGGAATTTCCATAGAATCTCTGTCCTATACCAATGAGGAGTATAGCTTTTATTATCTTTATTCGTTATATGGTGACCCCTTACATTCAGCTTCCTAGTTTTCTTTTTCATTTGGGACATCTGCTTCATCTTGGGTGTTAGAGTTTCCAATAATCCAAGTGAGAAATCAGCTCACAAGGTTCTTTGCTCCTTTTTCCTGCATTACGTGATCAGGTCAACATAAGTGATGCATGTGCCTTTCCTATCCTTTCAGTGTCAATGAGAAGCTCTACTCTTTCCACCTTTGAATAAGAATGAGTAGATGAATTTCAATGCTGGTTTCAACATTCTGCATTACATGCTTCAGCCTTGTGTCAACTGCTAACATCAACACCAAGTCAACGAGTGCCGATTAGTGCCACCATCTTTGACACGTCACTGACTTTCTTGTAATTGCCCATCATTTATTTTTCTTTATTGAATATCTTTTGTACTATATATATTATTACATCCGTTTCTATAGAAATGTCACGATCAGATCTTTCAGATTAATTCAATTCTGAAATTCTTTTGTCTATTTTGCTTTCTGTTTGTACGAATTTATGCTTTATTGGCACTCTTGTTATTGTTTACAACTTTGCATAGAATAACTAAACTTTTCTTTTGTGCATAAATACACATTGAGTTTTGCAATTTAGCTTGTTGTCCCCTAGAATGCTCTAGGAATCCCAATTATCCATCTAAGAATGCATGTGGCTTCTTCTGCCATTACTTTTCCTAAGCCCCTCCCCATCAGCATGTTCTTTTGAGAGTGTCACTTTTTTGTCCTCAAGGAAGTGGGGTTTGGACCAATTTCTCTTCTCTGCACTTTTCTTGATGCTGTTGCTTTTATTTTTTTCAGTTTTTTTTTCTCTTCCTCTACTTTTCCAACTCTTATTCTTGCACTACTACAATAGTTGTTTCTTCTTAGTAGACTCTTCATCCAATACTTCTTGTTTTTTCACTACTACTATTTGTATGTATTTTTTCTCTGGTTTTCTAAAGTGTCCCACCCCAATGTGCAACCAAATTACTTTACTTTGTCAATTACTTGGAGTACACTTGACTATGAATGGTTCTGAATCTTATCATCTATTTGATTTGTTTAATGCTTTCATAACATTCTCCCCTTCATATAATTCATCTTGACTTTCATACAATCAAGGAGACATTATGATAAACAGTTTGCAATCATACCATATGAATGAATATTTACAGTTTAAACTTTATGGACTGCTGTATACAACTTGGAAAATCAGAATGATGCACATATAATGCTCTGACCTTAGTGAGCAGCAGAAATAAAGAACTCAGAAATTGTAACAGCTGAAATAATGAATTTCAGTATAAATACCTTCTTGTTATACAGGGATTGTGATGCACTGATCCAACCATTTTGATTACATAGCAAATAGACTTCATTAACAATCCTTCATTTAACATACAACTCCAAATTACAATAACACATATTTGCCTGGCAATTGCTAAATAAATTCAAGCAGTACTTGAAACCTGCATATTATATATCTATCTCCATCGCCCAGCTATGGGAATTAATATGCAAAGATACCCTAAACAATATAGGCGATGCCCTAAGGGATGAGCAAAAATGAGGGTTTTATCTTGCCTGTAGACTATAAATTTGCCTGTCAAACCCTTGGGATTGTTCAACTCTTCTAACCTGCAGATAAACCACCCCGATCTGCCTTCAATCTATCTCTGAATGCCTGATAAACCCTGTAAAGCTGTCAAACCTTTGAAACCTGAATTCAAATAAGCACAAGTATAATCTCTGGATGAGATTATCAACTAAGTACCCTTGGATGATGTCTCACACTTGCAGGCACTGTTCCTCTTGAGAGTTTTCGTTATGGATCTTCAACAACAAACCTAAGTTGCTGGTCCCGGTTTGGATTTGGATTCGGGTTCGAGATTCGGATTCACGGGTTTGTTCAATTTTTTTTGGGGGTGGGTTCAGCTTTGCTTTGGGTTCATTCGTACAAAAACATAAAAAAATTAAAAATTAAAAATATATACATATATGCAGCAGCAAATAAGTTCATAATACACTACTTTCAACTATGCTAATAGTAAAGTAACATAGCAAAATACACCTCCATATATATTAATGTTTAAGTCCAAATAACATAGCAAATTTACCAAAATACACCACCATATCAATGTTTTAGTTCAAAAATAATAATGTCAACATTAACAATCAGCCACCACTGGTCAAATATCATCAAAAGTCATCAAACATATCATCATCCTCCTACTGTGGCAAATTAGAAGCACAAACAGTGCCACTGGCATTGGTACTAGCAATCTCAGCCTCAGGAGCAGCCTCATTATCACTAGGTAGCTCATGATCATCATCATCAACTCCAAGTGCACCAAGGTGGGCAATTGAATCATCCAACTCTGCACACTCAGGTTCAACATCCCAATGCTTTGCCTCCCCTTCTTTGTAGGTATTGTCTTTTTGTTTTAGGAGCCTCAAGTTTGAATGCACATAGACCAAGTCTTCCACCTTCTTGGAATGTAGTCTATTGTGTTTTATTGAGTGGATGAAGGAGTATGTGCTCCAATTCCTCTCGGATGATGAAGAACTAGCAACCTATCAATGTTTTAATTCAAAAATAATAATGTCAACATTAACAATCAGCCACCACTGGTCAAATATCATCAAAAGTCATCAAACATATCATCCTCCTCCTCCTGTGGCAAATTAGAAGCACAAACAGTGCCACTGGCATTGGTACTAGCAATCTCAGCCTCAGGAGCAGCCTCATTGTCATTAGGTAGCTCATGATCATCATCATCAACTCCAAGTGCACCAAGGTGGGCAATTGAATCATCCAACTCTGCACACTCAGGTTCATCCCAATGCTTTGCCTCCCCTTCTTTGTAGGTATTGTCTTTTTGTTTTAGGAGCCTCAAGTTTGAATGCACATAGACCAAGTCTTCCGCCTTCTTGGAATGTAGTCTATTCTGTTTTATTGAGTGGATGAAGGAGTATGTGCTCCAATTCCTCTCGGATGATGAAGAACTAGCAACCTATCAAGGTTTTCAATTTTAAAATTAGAGAGTTAAGAGTTATGAATAAAAAATTTAAATATAAATTCAATATTCATCAACAAGAATTTAGAAATTAGAATCTTAAGAGTTAAGAACGAACTTGTTATAAAACTTTGATGGCAATGGGTTGTAGGTGCTGGTATATATCTCCATGGAAGTACCACCATTTATGAGCATCAACACCTTCCTTATCTTCAAGAGCGTCAAGACCATAATCATCGGTGCTTGCAAAACTGATGAATTTAGACCACACCATAGGCCGTATGGGATTGGGAAAGAGTCTACAAAGGGCTGCCTTGTGTTGACGTGTATTTTGTACACAACCAAACACAGAATAAAATACCCAAATGGTACCTTATCCTCTCTTGATTAAAGCCTCTGAATGCTGAAGATATCGTGAAAAGGATCAATCAGGGTGACTTCAAGGTTCTTCGTTGTAGGATCTCTATGTGTGGATAAGCACCAGTGGTCGTTGTATATGCTGTTTCTTCAAGGGATCTTACGTACTTTCTGAGAAAGCTTTTCCGTGTTACTCTCTTTTGACTGCAGGAACAGGATTTTCCTAATACTAACAGATTTTCAAAAAAGAGCAAAAGATAAGGGTTTCAAGAGATGAATACTAATCTAATCCTAAGAATGACTCAATGTAGGCTAGACTTGGTAAGATTCTACCAATTTCAGTATTGCCAAGAAATTACAACTCTACTGGAATTGATGCAATCTTCTAAGGTGATTGAGTGATTTTCAAATCATCAAGGATATAGATACTATCATAGAGATACATATCAATATTTCAGCAATGATTGAATTTTCAAGCAATCTCAATATCTCCAGTTGACCACACAAGGCGTCCTTACAATCAGTAAGAAGCTAGTGGTTTGGACCATGAATCTCACCAAAGATCAAGCACAACACTTAGTCCTTCAAACTTAAACTTAAATACTACTTCGACTGAGAATGATTCAAGAAGATAAACAATCATGAAGATAGCCACAAGCATTGCAATAAAACACCATAACTTCAATATTTTATTGATCTCAAAGCCAAATAGACAACAATTTTTCAAAATTCTTTCTTCACTACTCAATCTTGCTACACAATAACTTTCTTCTCTAAGCTCTCTCTCTTCTCTAACTTCTAACTCTTATCAAAATGAAAATGAGTGAGGGTATATATAGCATCCTCAAATACAATGAATGGCCCAGATCGAAAGAAGATCAATGGTTGAGATTTTGACACCTAAACCCTATTTAGGGTTTGTTACAAAAAGGTCCCCATTTAGATGAACATTATTAAATGCATAGCCAAATATTTAATTGGCACAAATATCGAGGAAACATAGACCAATAGGAATTAAGCTGCCACATCATCCTATAACAACTTTTCATCTAAAATTTTGTTCCCTTTCCTATGCTCTTTTTTAGCATATCCAACGAATCTGGACACAATTCTCTCAATCTTAGCAATGGAAATCTCAAGAAGATTCTTCATTCATTCTTCCAAATGAAGGACTTGATCAAAAGCCGTGAGAAGAGCTGCCTCCCATCCAGGTTCAAGTTCTTTGATCTTCTCAATCAAGAACATGGTAGTGAACATCAGATCTCGTTGCTCATCTGTGATGACGTTCTCTTCTTTGCAAAAGATGACCTTGACTCTCTCCTCCAACTCTTGGATGTCCACATCTGTCTCAATCTCGATCCGCTTGCCAAGAATGGTACACAACACTTCAAACACCTTATCTTGAATTGGATGGATGACACCTTCAACTTGACTGCATTTGGTGTTGATGTCTTCAAAAAGGACCTCTTTCATCTGGAGCAGAGCTGACCACTGTAGGAGGTTATGGGTTCCTCCATCCATAATCTTTTCTTGTGCCAGGATCCGTCTTGGTGTTTGCCTTATTACTTGTAGGACAGGAATGATAACATCTCTAGTGTGAGTGAAGGCGGCTACAGTTATCATTAGATTATGGATAACTTCAAGGACCTGGATAGCTCGATGAATTGTCTTCATCATTCTTGTTGCAAATTCAACGGCTACCGTGTGAGATTTATCAATCCAAGAGCTCATAAGCTGAACCAAGCTCTTGACCCTTTCTGCTTCGCCAACTGATTCAAGAGGAAGTGCTTGTAAAGGAGATACTGCTGGATCATGACGTCTCAAGGGCTGATTGAGATGACTAAAATAGCCTCTCCAAGCATCGACCTCTGTCTCAAGCTTCTTATTCTTTTCCATTTCTTCCTTAAGTTTGTCTTTAAGTGCTTCAAATGAATCTGTTGCCTCTTCCATTGCTTGTTCGGTAGTAAGTGGACCAAGCTCAAATATTTCTAAGTCATACTCATTTGCAAGAATCTCACCTTCATACTTGTCCACTACTGGTGTAGCTATTTGCAATTTCCTGGATCCTGTCTCATCCCTTATTACCTTGGACATCTTTGTGGCCTTCCTATTTTCCATTACCTCTTGAGAATTTCCTATAAGGCTTTCTAAATCAAATACATCTTCTTCCTCTTCAACCACAACCACCCTTGTTAGTCTCTCTTTTAACCAATCCGGGGTGGCGGATCTTGTTTCTCTTACTTGTATTTCTTCAAGTAGTGGTCCATCCTCTCAGAGAGGAGATGTCGTTTCATCATCATTTTTCTCTTCATGTAGCTCATTAGCATCAACTTGGGGAGATTGACTTGATGAATGTTGAGGCGTCTGTCCCTTTTTTGGCTTGTCATTTTGTACCATGGATTCCATAGATTCATCAACTTCAGGTACCATCTTCCCTTGACCTTCCCCTTGGCTTGCCTTCTTTTCATGTCGAGAAGATGTGCTTGATGGGTGACCAAGATTGGCTTCTTGCTTCTTCTTGGAAGGTTCCCTTTTCTCAAGTCTTTCTTTCCTCTTTGCACCTCTGGGATGAGAAGTGTTCTCACTTACGCTTGCTTCTCCTTCTTCTGGTCTTGCCTCCAAAGTAAAAGTCATTGATATATTTTGCTCCCTCAACTTCTGATGTTGTACATCCACCCATCTGCGAGTGCATGATAAAACAGGAGCCATCAAAGCTCTCAAGTCTAAAACCTCAGACTCATTCCAATCTATCTTCACTCCTTTATCTTCTTTGTCATAGGATGACTGGAGGTATCTGCCATTATCTTGGGCTTGATCAGCTACTCTATAAACTTTGCATTTCCTGACGAAATCTAAGGGTAGCCTGGAATGCATCTTTCTTTTAACCTCTAAATTACTTGGGAGATTCATCCAAAAATCCTCCACTTGAAACTCATGTTTGTACTTCTTACCGATTGTCTCCTCCATATAACCGTGAGGATCAAAATTCTCCCGCGAGGCAAAGGATGTGAATGAGTATAAAGATAATTCCTTCTCTGCATCTTCTGAGGCTTGAGTGTTAGGACATACTTCAAGTGAATTCCCTAGTATGATGGGCACGAGAATTCCATTTCCATGCTTGTGTTTGGATACCTTTGCATAAGCTGCCAACTGTCTAGTCACCTCAAGTAGCACTATCCTGTCTGTCGGATACCTCGGCAACATGTAGGGAGGTGAAGGACACCCATGAACTCTGATGTATGTAAACTTTTGAAACTGGATGAACCATGCACCATACTTCTTCACAAGCTCTTGTGCATCCAGAGATAGTCGATTATGAATCCCACCTTGCAATATCCTAGTAATGTTCATCGTGAAGGTGTCATTGACTAACTTATAGTCACTTCTAGGCGGGTGATGCAGATGAACATAAGAGTCACAAACTCTCATTTCTCCGGGTCCTCTTCTGATCACTCCTTTGTGAGGTAGCCCTGCATACTCGAAACTCCTGATTAAGACATATATAACATATGAGCTCATGTGGAATGATTTGGTGGGTCTTAGCCTTCTCAACTACACATCCAGACAATTGCTGATAATTCTGGCCCAATGAAGCATTCCTTTTCCTTGGACTATCACTTGAATGAAGAAGAACATCCACTTTTCGAAGTAGAAAGCTTGAGGAGCCCCTGTAACTCGATTGAGCAAAGTTATCAAATCTTTGTATTCCTCTTGGAAGTCGATCCTATGCGGTGTATTGGGAATCTTGTTCAGGCGAGGCCGACTTTTGAGCAACCAATTCTTATTGATGAGATTCAGACAAGTATCGGGATCATCTTCATAGATTGACCTGGCTCCTTCTAAGCTTTTGTAAATCATATCTTTATGCTTTGGAAGATGAAGAGCTTCACTTATAGCTTCCTCTGAAAGGTAAGCTAAGGTGTTCCCTTCCTTGGATACGATCGTCCTTGATTGTGAGTCATAGTGGTGGGCACACTCGATCATCAGCTCATGACACTTGACTGCTGGAGGGAAACCTGCCGCCTTGATGATGCCACTTTCAATTATCTTCTTCGCAACAGGTGATGGCTTGCCAATGTAGAGGACCTCTCGAAACTTCTTCACATTGAAGTTTCCTAAGTTGGTGTCTCCGATATTACTCCATTTGGACACGATCCTGGTCTCCAATTCGTCATTCTTCTGATCTTCTTTGATGAGAGCCGGGTGACTAGTAGATACTCCTGCCTTTGGAGTCGCCATCTTGATACCTACACAACATTTCAAAATTAGTCCTTGAGCATTAAAGGGTAGAAAATAAGACTCAAAAGGAAGATTTAAGATATCAATTAGGAAACCTCATGATAAATCTAGAGTTATCATTTCCCAATTAATTAATCAACACTTAGACTTTTCTAAAAAAAAGGTGCCCAAAAATCAAGTCTTGAACAAGGATATTAAGATAATTTCGCCATACCTCCTCTTGAGTACTCGAAAAAACTTGACAATGATGAAAGAAAAACTAGACTTTGATGGACAAGGCCTAGATTATAGTCCTCCTTTGGATGGATTGCGCCTCCTCTAGCTTCAAAAAGAATAAATTCCACCCTCCTTAGTATCCACACTTAGTAGAAATTCGCTCCAAACAAGCTATATTTCGCTCCTCCAATTCGCTCTTCAATTTCGCACTTAGAAGGAATGAATGAATGATTTGAAATGTGAAGCAACACTCCTCCATTATATACAGCGCTCACCCTACTCCCTTCAAGGCCGACTTGGCAAAAAAAGGGGTAAAAAATAAATAAAATCTCTAAAAAAGGGTGGCCGACTTGCCTATAAAAGCAAAACAATTCCCTTGAGCGCTCATTTTAAATTTTTAAAAAAATTAATTTTAATCCTCCAAGGTAAAATTTTGATTATTTCAAGGCTTAAAACTAATTTATTAAATGCAAAATGCTTTTAAATTAATGCGAATTTAAATTTAATTTTCCAAATGTCTCAAATTTAGCAATTTTGATGATTTAGTGCAAACTGGAAAATATCAATTTCTTGATCAAGGTCTCAATGAAGCTTGCTAAAGATTTCGCCCTAGACCCTCTCCAAGGGTCAGGAGCGATTTTCCAAATTAGGCCTTCAATATTTCATACCTTGACTCTAAAATCTCTTGGAGGGTGAATTCATATCCATTTAAGGTCTTACATTTTCAAATTTTGGTATTCTGCATGAGGAATTTAGGTGGAAATGTGGATTTCGCCTTGGACCCTCTCCAAGGGTCAGGAGCGATTTTCTCATTTTAGGTTATAATCCACCTTAGCTTGATTGTTGAACTCTCAACGCAATTTCCAAGATCCATTTCCTTGCACTACTGAGTTACTTCATCAAAAATCTTGAAGGAAATAATGCTTTTAGAGGAATTTCGCCCTGGACCCTCTCCAAGGGTCAGGAGCGATTTTCATAATTTGGCTCAAAATTGACATTTTTCAAAGTTCAAAATCTCTTCAAGGCATCTCAAATAGGTCTTCTCACTGAATTCCAGACTTAGTTCTATCCAACTTAGGAGAAAAAGTGTGATTTTGGTGTTTTTCGCCCTAGACCCTCTCCAAGGGTCAGGAGCGATTTTTGCAACTTTGACTAAAAATCCTCATTTCCTTATCTAAAAACTTCTTCACCAAGCAAGATTATGTTTATGCCTCCAAACTAAGCAAGAAAATCCTCTTTCCAAGTTTTTCGCCCTGGACCCTCAGCAAGGGTCAGGAGCGATTTTGCAAATCTAGACTCAATCCATCATCATTTCTTGTTGAAACTTTCACTCATCGCTAGGCAATGTCCTTCCTTATCCATCCCATCCAAATTTGCTTTGTTTCTGCAAGGTAGAATAAGAGTTTTTCAAATTTTCGCCCTGGACCCTCAGCAAGGGTCAGGAGCGACTTTTCTTCTCTTGGCCTAGAATCATCAAGTTTTGAAGCAAACCACTACTCATCATGATCTTAAAGGGCATCTTTACCTTAGTGCATCCTTGCCTTAGCAAAATCTTCAAAGAAATAGGTAGTTTTTGTGATTTTTGCCCTAGGCCTTCTGCAAGGGTCAGGAGCGACTTTTGAATTTTAAGACAACTCCTTCATCCTTCCAACTTCGAATCACCTCTAAGGCATAACACATCACGTCATTCTCCTATCCAAAGAAGATATAGCAAGATTTTGTCTCAATTCTACAAAAAAAGGAGAGAACCTTGGAAATTCGCTCTGGACCCTCTCCAAGGGTTAGGAGCGATTTTCATAATTGCCTTCAAAACTTTCATTCTCATCAATCCTTCTTCACTTCAAGGCAATTCGAACATCATTTCAAACTCTTGCCTAGGCTTAGCTTCGTTCAAACTTGGAGGAAAAGGTCCAATGTTAGGTTTTTCGCCCTAGGCCCTCAGAAGGGTCAGGAGCGATTTTCCCTATTTAGCTTGATTGCTTCTTTGTTGGCCATCCAAATTATCTTCAATGGGTAAAACATACCTCTTTACATCCATTCCAACCATAAAAATCATTTTGACTTTGCAAGAAAAAGGTGTTTTTGAGAATTTCGCCCTGGGCCTTCAGAGAGGGTCAGGAGCGATTTTTGCAATTGTGACCAAAATGCTTCACTTTTCACCTTGAAACCTCTTTGCCAAGTAAGATTTCATCCTTGTACTATGCTATGAATAGGATTTCACGCCCAAGAAAGGTCAAAAAATGTGTTTATAAAGAATTTCGCCCTGGACCCTCAGCAAGGGTTAGGGGCGAAATTGCCTTTCCTGGGCAAAACTGAGGGTCCAGGGGCGAAATTGCCTTTCCTGGGCAAAACTCCTTCATCTCTTCATCTTCAAACAAGTTTGGGGGCTTCATCATGTTCATTTCACCATTCATCATGCCTTTGACATCTCAATTTGATCAAACAAGGCCAGAGATGACTCCAATGGAAAATTTCGCCCTGGACCCTCAGCAAGGGTCAGGAGCGAATTTTATGTTTTCAACAAAATCCTTCGTCTTTTCAAGTTAAAACTTTCTCAGGCAGGTAAAGGGAGATGCTCATTTTCCATTCATGTTCAAAACTTGGTCCTTTTTCACTCCAAAATAAGGAAAATTCAAAATTTCGCCCTGGGCCTTTAGCAAGGGTCAGGAGTGATTTTACCTTTGTTGCCCAAAACTCATCATTTTTCATGCTCTCAAACCTTCAAATGCATCTAGTGACGTCCAATCTTCCTTCTGGGAGACCTTGCACAAAACAAGTTAGCCAAAATTAGTGACAGATAAACTTAAACAACATTTTTCGCCCTGGACCCTCAGCAAGGGTCAGGAGCGAAATCCTCATTTTAGGCTAAACTGTTCAAAATTTAAGTCTCAAACCACTTCACAAGGCAAAGTCAGGTCATTTTCAAGGCCAGGAACCAGTTAGCAAGTCTACTAAAAAACAAGACATTGTGTTTAGAATGAAGTTCGCCTTGGACCCTCAGCAAGGGTCAGGAGCGAATTTTCTATTTCAGGCATCATCTTGCTCTCCAAAAATTGATCAAAAACCTCTCCAGGCAAGAACACACAATTTCACCTTCAAGCATGTCAACACTTAGTCAAAATTTGCGAAGGAAATCCAGTTTACAAGGAATTTCGCCGTGGACCCTCTGCAAGGGTCAGGAGTGAATTTGACATTTTCAGGCTCTTGGTCCATTTCATTCCCCATTTAACTTGGCCGACTAGACTCACTTTCCTTACTGACCCAACTTAGCTAACTCAGATTTGGAAACAAACAGGACTTTACCCTAAAAACCCCTATTCAATCTAGACCTAACTTGAGACCTATTTGACTCCCCTGAAAGGTTTACCTCATTCCAACAATCTTAATTCTTCAGGGAGACATCTAACAATTTTCCAAAATTTGACTAGACTCAGCTTGAATGATACCAAAAAAGAACCCTTAATGATTAGCCCTAGCCCAGACAGACAACCACTCCCTCAAAATCCTAAAAGCAGAGAGAAGAACAAGCATAGAGAAAGGAAAACAAAAGCAAAAAGAGGGGGTCCCCCCATTCTAATGGGGCGATGTGTGAAATGGTCACAACACCTTGTACTTGTGAGCAACTTCAGGATCTTTTATGGGACAACTCTAGTGCTACTCTCATTAAGGACCACTTGACTGTAGTACTTGGGGCTCAATGCAAAGGGGTAGTCATTTTGGGAAATCTCCACCATGATTTTCTATAGTTCCTTGAAGAATGTTTCTTTAGGATCTCGCTCTTTCTCATTTATGATTTTTTTCATATCCTCAATCTTGGAGTCAATGCCATCATATACCTCACCCAAGCAAGAACTATTCACGTCAGTGTATTGGATCATGCTCAATATAGGCTTAGTAAATTTCAGGAGGTACTCAGCATGATCCCACCAAGAGTCATCTAGAGATGATGAATTGTTCTTGAATTCCTTTAAGTGTCTCTTCCATCTTGATACAATCATCTCTTGTTTTATCAAGAGTTTCCTTCCTTGCCATCAAAATACAATACCACTTGTTGAAGTCATAGACTGCTTTTGCTTTCATCACTCCACCATCAATTAGCACCTGTTTGGGAATTTCCTTCAATGCTTGCAAACATGGTATGGTCTTATCCCGGATAAACTAAAACTCTTCCCATATTTCCATGATATTTTGGATCCTGCACAAGAATGTGGTGACTTTGTCATAGGTTTGCATGAATTCATGAGTGAAGGTACTAGCTTGTTGAAAAACATTCTCAATTCATGTTTTAGTGACTTGGGCTATCATTCTTGCCTCTTCCACTCCTTCAACTGCTTCTTTGGAGAGTATCTATTTTGGGCATGGTGTGTCTTCTTGTCGGGATGACAGATGGTGAATGTAGTCTATCAATTGCTTGTTTTCCTCCTTCAGTTGCTTCCTTTTGCTCACCTCAATCTCCATTTGTTCTTCCATGTTAGAGGCTGATCCTCCAAACTCTTCAACCACTTACGAGTGACAGGACCAGTGTCTATTTCTCTTATATCATAATCTTCTACCCTAATTTGATCTCTTGGTTTATCCAATTTGGGAATAGCCACTTGTACTTTTCGAGAGCCAGATGCATTATTCACAATCCTAGAATATTTCTTAGGCTTCTTTTCTTTATTCTGTTCTACTCTTGCCAGCAAAGTGTCCAAATCTCTTACCTCATCCGCTACTGTCATTGTTTTCTTTTTCATTCTTTCTTTCAACCATTTAAGTACTTGATCGTCCACCTCTTCCAATCCGGGTTGTTGCTGATTACCGTCGGGAGCTGTGAATGTGTCTTCATAATGTTTTTTGATTTTGACCATCAACATCCATGCCTTGTGTTTCTCCAATTGGATTGGTTTGTTGATCGTAAATAGGTTCATCATGAGGTGGTGAATTAACTTCTTCATTGTGTGGTTGATTGGTATTGTCGGATTCATTAACACTTCTCCTATCTTGTGCATTCTGAAAAGCTCCTTCATCTTCTTGTGAGATGTTCTTCCCTTTTGAGGCTGCATTCATGTCCACAAAGATGTCGACCTCCCTGTTAGAAGGATTACTAGTAGTGGATGGAGCACTAGTTGTCCTCTGTTTCTTTTGTTGAGTTGAATTATCATCCATTCCCTTTCTCTTCTTTGCTTGGGCTTGTAAGCTTTCGGGGATATCTTGTTGACTACTCTCTCTTTGTGTGCTTACTTCATTCTCGGTGCTTTCATCTTCAGACTCTTCTGAGTTCTCATATTGATAAGATGATGATTCCTCATTATGCATTCGGTCATATGTTGGAGTGATACCGTTTGCTCTCAACTTGTCTTCTGGATGTAGTATCCACTTCTTAGTGTTTTCCAACACTAATTGGTTTATTATTTCCGGTTGAGTGACTTCAGGAGCATACCAATCTATTGCAGAGAGGGGCTTGTCCTTTTCCTTTTTATAGTGCGACAATATCATATCTCAATCACCTTCTACTTGGTTTGGAACTCACAACACCTTTGTGAGCCTGATCAACTTGAGAGATAGGCTTGAATATGCTTTCTCTCTTATCTCAAAATCGTCAACTGCATTTGCCCAATGATCTTCAATATGCATGAAATGATGAAATCTCTCCTTGTTTATTGTTCCAATGTTGTGGTAGGGATCGAAGTTGCTCCTTGAAGTGTGAATCCTGAGATTGTACTGTTGTAGCTCTTCCTCTGATCCTTGTGCTGCTGAGATAGTGGGGCATGTTTCAAGGGATTTACCTATTTTGATTGGGAAGGTAGTCTTGGCTTTCTTTTTCCTTCTCTCGGGTTCATCATACTTTAACAACTGCCTAGATACTTCCAATAGCACCATCCTGTTCGTGGGATATCTGGGAAGACGGTAAGCATAAGAAGCAACCTTGTATTCTCAAGTAGGTGAATTTTGGAAACTGAATGTACCAAAAGCCATATTTCTTCATCAACTTCTTAGACTCCTCAGATAACCTGATATGGGTACCGCCTTGCAATGTTCTTACAATGTGTATGGTGAAGGAATCATTCACCCTCCTATAGTGAGCAATGCTGTTTTTCAAATGCAATTGAGGATATGCATCATATGATAACATTTGACCCTCAATTGGTCCTACTGGTGCTCTACAATTCAATCCCTTATATTTGCCATATCTAGCTAAAATGTATATCAAGTATGAGCTCATGTAAAATGTCTTAGTTTGCCCCACATTCATCAATTGCTTATGTAAATTATCACTTACTAATTTTGCCTAGTTGATGATGTTAGCTCCTTTGGTTACTTCCTCAATGTAGTGCTACATCCATGGTTCATATGATGGAGCTTGAGGTGAACCCATGAGTCTGTTTAGCATCATGATCAATTCTGCCAACCCTTCCTTGAGATCTGATTTGAGGAGTCTCTTCGGTATTCTCTTATGACTTTTTCTAGGCCCGAGAATCCAATTCTTGCTGAGGATGTCGTTAGAAGCTTCTGGTTTACTTTGATACAAAGCTAAGGCATCATCCTTGCTTTTGTAGATCATCTTGTCGTATGTGGGGACATTGAATACTTCAGCTACAGATAGTTCTGTGAGATATGCTATCTTCCTTCCATCTGGTGCTACGATTTGCCTCTGCTCCGGGTGGTAATGCTTAGCACATTCGAGGATCAGCTCGCTACATTGGACTGCCGGTGGGAAGCAAGCTATATGAGATATGCCATTTCTTGTGAGCTTCTTCGCCAACTTGGAGGTATTGTACTTGCCTCTCCCAAATACTTGATCTTGGAAGTCATCCATATCTATGTGTCCAAAGTTGGTGTCGCTAATCTTCCGCCATTTGGATGTGAGCTTAGTATCAAAGAGCACGTCTTTGAATCCGTTCTTCATTAGTACTTGCGTTCAATTTCCTCGTGTCTTCGTGTCAGACATTAGCCTACAAACAAAATGATTTTGTCACAAAATAGATGTGGATTTGGTAGTTCTAAAGAATGATATATGATAAATAAGAATGCTAACAATTTTCAGCTTGACCAATGACTTCTCATACCTCAGCTAAGACAAACAAAAACCTTTCCTCAAGAAAATTACAAGCTACATCTCTTTGAGATGACAAAAGACAGACCTGGAAATGAGAAAGTAAACTCAGATTTTCAAACCTTTATAGCAACTTGTTAAACCTTAGGGTTTGTGAAAGCAGTTTTTGCATTGAAGAATGGTCTTACAAATGAAGATTTGCCAAATGTCAAGGTCTGACTTGGCTTTATTTTACTCCTCTATATTGCTGCAGGTCTGATGATGCATACACTCTCGCCAAACTTCGCCTATATTGTACTTAATTTGGACTGGAAATTTTCCATATTAGGCTTAGAATGCTTCTAATCCAAATCGCCTCTCTTAAATGTTTATTTTGATCAATGAAATGATCAAAATTCTTTGCCTAAGTCGCTGATCTCCTTTGTCCAAATTGCTGGCCTGAAGATGAAAATTATCTTTCTAAATTATCGTTTTGAATGCTGAAGATAGACTTGCTGATGTCTTGAGGTGCAGATCGAATTTTGCTTGGATGATATCTTAAAAATGAAATTGATTGCCTTCTTATATAGGCACTAAGACATAGAGTCACCTCCTTTCATCTCAAATTCCTACATAGGCCGACTTTGCATCTTAAACAAAAACTTTTTAATTCATTTCTTTAGCTGGCGCTTCTCCTTCATGGTGACTTCCTCTCCTTTTTTTTTATTTGCCTTTTCACTTGCACAATATTTTCAGCTTTTGATGCCTCATTTGGACTTATATCAAGTCGGATTTTCACATTCCATTGGTGGCGAAACATTTATTGGTTTGTACTTATCATCATAGGTGGCTATTTTGCATTCATTTACACTTAGACAACTTGGCGGCCTTTTGGTCTTCATTTGCACTTGACAATTGGAGCGGCTTTTCAAGCTTCATTTGGACTTTATTCAAAACTTCTTTTCAAATCGGTCTTAGGCTCTTCATTTGTACCTCAGTGTTTTGCACTTTGTTTGCACTATTTTCATTTTGACACCTTGGGCGAGGATTTGATCTTCATTTGCATCCCTTGAACTTGGCAGTTTTCTTGAGTTCATTTGGACTTGAAGGCATAGGCGGCTTTTTCTCCTTCGTTTGCACTTCACAACTTGGGTGGCTTTTCATGCTTTGTTTGCATCTCATGAAATGGGCGGCTTTTCCTCCTTTGTTTGCACCTCATGAAATGGGCTGCTTTTCTTCCTTCGTTTGCACCTCATGAGTTGGGTGGCTTTTCAAGCTTTGTTTGTACCTAGAGGTTTGAGTGGCCTTTTTCCTTTCATTTGTACCTCATCGTCATGGTGGTCTTCAAGCTTGGTTTGGACTTGATCATCTTGGCAAGATTTTGATCTTTATTTGGACATGGTGAAAACCCCCTTTGTTTGGACTTCATGAACATCTCCTTCTCAAATCGGTGATTGGAGCTTCATTTGCACTTAGGTGTTTTATATTTTATTTGCACCATTTCCATTTCACACCTCTTTCGTACCTCTTTTCTTCATTAATTTCAAACTTGAGTGAGGCGGCATTTTGTTATCCATTTGCACCAAATTCATTTCGCGTTTCGTTCGCACCACTTTCGAGGCCTAAACTTTCAAACTTGAAGGGCGGTATTTTATCCTTCATTTGGACGAAGTTCTCACCTTGTTTCGTTCGTACCACTTTCATATTGTGAAATCTCCAACTTGAAGGGCAGAATTTTCACCCTCATTTGTACCTTGTTCATCTTATGTTCCATTCGTATTTCAATAAAATCTGGATTTCAAAGCTCTCATTTGTACAAACTTGAAATTGTTAAGCGGCCATTCATCAAGATCTGTTTTAGCAAATTCATGCCTTAGCCAATTCTCATTTTGAATCCCAATTTGACCTATGCTATGAGATCGCATTGTCTATCTCCCCTGGAAGTGATCCTAAAGACTCTTTTCTCTCATTCGGACCTAAACCACTTCAATTCTCATCTCTTTATCCTTTTAACCCTAAAAGACCTTTGAATTGTCATCAAGATTTAAAATATCCTAAGGCAAGAGAAACTTTCAATTTGGAGTCTGACTAAGACTACTAGCTACTTCAATCAATCGACTTAATTTGCTAGAAGCGAAAAAGAGGGGGTCCCCATTTTTGATGGGGTTGATGTGTGAAATGGTAACAATAGAACCATTCCGGTTAAGAGGACTGTGAAGAACAAGGAAGTTGAAACCCTAACTGGAGTGATGGGAGATCAAAGAGCATTGTTGATTGACAAAATTGTTAATCCCGTGGTGAGGTATGTTGCGTACGAAATATCTTACAAAATTTATTTCAAAAATAGACAAGGTTCTACCTCGAGGCTATTGCCGTATATGTTGCGCATAAGCTTGTTATGGAAGATGTAGTTTTTGATTTGTGTGAATTGTTGAAGAATTAGTTGTTAGAGAATATTAACATGACAAAGAATAAAGGTTACCCCTTTTGGTTTGGATCGTTGCTTGTATGTTTAGCAATGTATTTTCTGAGATCTTTGTCGTTGAAGGAAAATGTGCTGTGGAAATCCCAAGTTCTGATTGCAAGGCAAATTTATTGATATCTTGATTGTTTGGAAAAGAAAGATGAAGCATGTGAAGACTACTTTAAGATGTTTTAGAAGATTTCGAATATTGGTTTGGTATTCCCTACTACTGGTTTTGCTAAGGAGAGTTTGGTCTTCGGAAAGAGGAAGCTGAAGGATGTTGTTCTTTTTGGATCCCCGAAACTTGAGTTGAAGAAGAAAGATCAAAAATAGGAAGATGTTATTGAACTAGATGATCCAAAATCTCTTGTGGCTGAAGAAAAGTTGACTGTTGTAGACAAGGAGAAGATATTTCAGAGACAAAAGCAGATAATATGCAGAATATGTTGGAGAAATGCAATGATGCTCAGAGGACTTTGACATAATGCATCTGTGAGACGAAGAATTGTATTGACGATGCCAGCCGAGTATATAGGTATTGTCTCCAATGGCCGGCTGTTATGGCAAATTTCAAGGTAAAAATTGAATCAATTGAAACATAATTAATTTCTATTGGGAAGACATTTGATTTTCTGAGTGACAAGGATGGAAGTTAGAGAGAAAGGGTAGATTCATTGCAAACTAAGTTATTATCTTTGTAAAGGCAGAAAGAAGACATTGTGAATATTTTCTGGACGGTGAAAGAAATTGTTGAAGCCAAATTAGAACATTTTTTATGACTTCTTAGAGATGCAAAAGAATATGAATGGAATCCGTCCATTTTGCACAACTTATCTCATGCTATTGATCTATTGGTTGAAACCAAAAGCATATCTGTGAGTATTAAACTGGCAGTGCATTCCGGGAAGGTTCTCCTTTAGGAACTTAAGGAGAAATACAAGAGGATTTTTCAGAAGAAGAGCAATTAAGTTTTCTTTTTTGATTGATACACAATTTTGATATCTTTTTTTTGTTGGTTGAAGGCACCCTTTGTCCTTGATGTCAAAGGGGGAGAAAGGCAAAGGAAGAAAGGTAAATGGATAAATGGAGATATGAGTGATATGAGTAAGGGGGAGATATATTTAGTATTGTGCAGATATATATGCAGACATGTTTTTCCTTTTGAGAGTTTTCTTTTTGAGATGTTTTGCCATCAATGACAAAGGGGGAGATTGTTAGATTTGTGTGAATGTTGTCATTGATGTCAAACCCTGTGATCCGGTTAAGACCGGATGTAGCACGTTGAGCAACAAAGGAAGTCAAGTATGCATTTTGAACAATAGTGGAAGATAGGTATGTATGTGATATTGAGCAGCGAGGAATGTATTGTCTACAGAGAGTATTTTCCCAAAGATCCTTTACTTCAGAATCTATTGTTTTGCTAGTCATGGTTTGTATCAAGTGTCGGTATTAGTTGTGACAATTGAATTGCTATCCCGACTTTGGTATTGCAACTTGACCTGTGAATCCTATGCTTCAGAATCTGTGGCATTCGTATCTTGAAGATGGAAGTCGTTGTGCTTGGAATTTGTGCCTATGGGTCCGTGTCTACGGGTCCGACAAACCCTGCGTGTGTTCTAGTAATTGAAGCGCGTGTTCTAGTAACTAAAGCGTGAGAAGGAAGCATGTAGAAGATCAATGAAGGCTGACTTGGTTATTCTGTTTTGGTCAAGGCATATTTGTGTAGCGTGTTGATTTGAGCAATGCATTATTTGTGCGTGGCCGACATATTATCTTGGTATATGTGCTTACCGATATATATATAAGACCAAGTTGCAATAATCCCTCACCGGATCTGCTGCAAGCAATCGAGTTGACAAATTGAAGATAGAGTTGCAGGAATCCCTTACTGGATCTACTGCAAGTTGTTGTGTTGATTGGTTGAGAAGGTGTTGCAGTGATCCTTCACCGGATCTGTTGTAAGTAGTTGTTTTGTTAATTGAGCTTATCTTGGAACTGACTTCTTGTATTTGGAGATGCAATTCTCTTCTGTTCGATTATTTATATTGCAGTAAGCATTATGGCAGTGAGCCTTATTGTATTCCGACAGTGATCCGTATTGTAATCTGGTAGTGAGCCACCCCTTTTGTAAACACCATATAACTAGTTATATTATCTTGAGAGATAACCCTCTCCGTGTGTAATGTCCCCACTTTCCTAGTTGGTCACTCAGGATTAGAAATTGTAGTTTTGACAATACAGAATGAAATACCAATACAAGCACCTTATCCTTGTTATCAGAAATAATAGCACACCCTTCACTAAAACCTTTAACACAAAGCCAAGCTTTCCAAATAGAGAAAAAAAGCAATCGATCAATAGGGATAATTTTCAAAATTTCCAAAAATAATATCCCACAAATGATATACTCTTCCCTATATGATTCAATTTAAGAGCACAATTAGCTAAATTAATATCTAAAAAGTTGATTTCATAGCATGCATGGCTCTGAGAACCAATTTGACAAGAAGAGAAACACCATGTTGGAAAATGTCCCACCAACTCAGCCCCCCACAATTGTAGGTTTAATACACTACTCCTAAGAGACCACATGCTTTTTCCTACTTCCTTTCGTCTTAAACTAGAGAAGCTTCTAATAAGCTTGTTTAATTGATTAATATGAGAAGAAGCCACAAGTCAACAAGAGGAGAAATATATGGTGTGAAATGAAAACACCTTTTGGCAAACCTGAAAGCTTCCTGCTAAAGGCAACAAATTACCTTGCCACTTAACAATTTTACCATTGACTTTATCCAAAATTCATTCCCCCATACTTTTCAAGGAAGGATTGAAAGAATCCTCAAATATGAAATATCTGATAACCTCATTAAGGCCTAAGCCGTCCAGCCTCTATCTGAAAGCTGCCTGGGAAACTTATCTGTCCAGCAAAGAATATTAGATTTATGCACTACAATTTTTTACCTTGGAGCAACACAATAAATGTTCAATCTCCTATCCAAATTCTCAAAATTAAGCTTATCCATTTCAACAAAAATAGAAGTATCTTAAAAATAGTAAAGTTCAATGTTAAAGTCTCTAGAGGGTATATTCAGCCCAACAGGGACCCTAAGGTGCCTTCTCTTAACAGATGATGGATAGATTTGCAACTAAAACATAAGGGGCAAGAGGACACCCCTACATTATAGATCTATGAAGGAGGAGGAATTGGAAAGCTTACCATTAACATTGATTTAAGCATAAGCATATCTAAACATAACACAAAAGAATTCACCAAATCCCAAACATGTAAGCATCAAAATATTAAAAGGCCTTTCTATCCTGTCATGTGCCCTCTCAAAATCTAGAATACACATCCCTTTCTAGTTATCAAATTATCCAATATATATACTTGCCCTTCACAAAACCAGTTAGAGGGGAAGATCACATTGGGTAAAATTTTTTGGACTTTCAAAGTCAAAGCCTTAGCAAAATTCTTATATGACACATTAAGCAAGTATTGGTCTCCAATTCTTTAAATGGGTGGGGTTCCCATCCTTAGGCACAAGAGTACCAAGAGTACCAGCCACAATAGCCTCTTTGTAAACCTCAAGTATATTTTGACTAATCCAATTGATGTTGGCCTTATAGAACTCAATAGGAAAAACATCACAACTAGGAGCCTTAAAAAATTCAAAGCAATTAAATTTAATTATTTTACTTAATTTTGTTAGATATAAAACATCTAAACAAAATCAAGAAATCAAACAAATACATTAACCGAATTGCAAATTAAATAAAACAAACAGGAGCCTTAAAAAAAACTCAAACAATATCACCTAACCACTAAACAACAAAATAAAAATTCAAGTCAAGTATGTCAAGCAAGATAACAATGAGTTGATTGTTCATTTCTTGACCAATGGAGACAAGTCTGTATTCCTCCAACAACGTTCCTCTCATGGATCACAGTGAACTCTGATATTTTCCTTTATAATGTAAACATAAATATGTGTGAAGAGGTCCAAAAACTTCCTTAAAAGTGGCAAATTTATTTCTTGATCTCATTGAGGGTAAGATCCTTATCTAGGTCAACATCTTTATGTCCAAGCTTACGTGACACAAATTTAGAAAAAATACTTCAAGCACTATCTATTATAACATCATCACTATACATTTAGGAAATAGGTTACAACAAATTTTTTTAAAGCTTTTCTAACACCAGACTTATCCTCCAACAGTACAACACCCTCTTCAACAACATTGATTCTCTCTCTTTTATGTTTCACTTTTAAATAGTTTAGAAAAAATCAATACCCAAGTAGCTAAGTGAACCGACATAAGCCTATATCTGATTCTAGAACCCTTAAACTTTTAGAATTGGTCGCAACTCCAAATACATAACATCCGTAGCTCCCTTTTGCAACATATCAAAAAGACTAGCTTGAAGACCACTTTCGACCCGTTGTGACCTTTTTCACACATCCCCCCATTGCAAATGGGGATCCCCTATTTTTGCTTTTTAGGGTTTTGCTTTGGCGTTGCAGATGCTAATCACCAGTCTTTTTACAATTAGGAGTTAGAGTTTTTGAGAAGTCATTCTGAGCCAAGTAATGAAATTATGCTCATAACAGTGTTTGAACGGTCAAAGTGCTTAGAAGGTCTGAAGGACGAGGATCGCAATTGCTTTGAGCCATTTCTGACAACTTTCTATTTTTAGGAATTTCTTCTTTTTTGCTTTTTTCTAAAAATAGAAAGTTTTGTTTTTGGCACTTTGGGCACATTCCAGGAAGTAGCTTTTTTGGCTTGCTTTTTGCTTTTTTCTTCTTTTTTGAAAGTAGAACCTGGGTTTTGTTCTTCATGACATTTGATCACTGCCCATGTTGTCAAATTCGAGAAATTTTGCCTCTTAAGTACAAAAAGCGGGGTTATCTTTTTTTGCTTTTTTTTTCTGAGATTAGGGTTTTGATCCTCAGGCCGCATATCATTATTGCCCATGTTGTTAGAATTGAAAAATTTGGTCTCTAAGGGTAAAAAGCAAGATGGAAACCCTAATTAGGGTTTTGTTCCACAAGATCAGCCATATGATCAATGCTCATGTCCTCAGATTTGAAAAATTATGTCTTTAAGTGTAAAAAGAAAGGTAAAACCTCAATTAGGGTTTTTGTTCCAGATAAAACTTGACATGAACATGGCTGATTGAGTATAAAGTCAAGCATGGAGATGTCACATAGCTGTCCAAGTTGAAATTCACTAATGATAAGGGAAGAAGGTTTGATCAGCTTGGAATCATGTCTAGGCCTAAGCACATTCAAGAATGGCACATAGACTTCCAAGTCCACCAAGATCAAGAAGGATGGCAAAGGCAACATGAAGTGGAAGCATGTCCAAGACACATCAAGGTCCGCCTTGTCTAAGATGGCTAAGACTCTTCAAAGTCTGCCTTGGCATGGAGTCTTCCAAGTTGGCATGACAAAGAGAAGATGAATTCCTTCCTGGCATACATGTCCAAGCATCTTCCAAGTTCGCCTAATGCACAAACAAACTTGGCAAGCACATGTTAAACTCCTACCATCAGTCAACTAACTCACGGCAAGAGTTAGTCAAACTCTTATTGAAGGTTAAGCTACCAAGCTGAAAGGAGAGAGATAAAACTAAGGCATGGAAAGTAAAGAAGGAGCAAAGCCAAATTTCAAAATTGGCAAGTCAAAATCCGCCTAGCATATATCAAGGTTGGCAAAGCCTTTGTCAAGTCCGCCTACAAGAAGACATGGCACAAGGAAGATGAAGTCCGCCCTTGGATTGTCCAAAAAGGTTCAAACTCCGCCCTATGGAAGATGTCCTGACTTCATCAAAGTCCGCCCTCTCTGGTAGATAGAATGTGAACTCCACCCAAGAGATAGAATGTCACAAGACCTTCAAAGTCCGCCTTGGCATGGGCACCTCTCACTCCAACATGTCCAAGAAAGATCCAAGTCTGCCTTGGCAAGGAGGCCTCCAAGTCCGCCTTCTCAGCATTGTCCATCATGATGAAAAGTCCAACTTAGGCAAGAGAGGAATGGCAAAAGGTTGGCAAAGTCTGCCATGTCTAAGGTAAGTTCAAGTCCGCCCTTGGTCTAGCACTCTCCAACTCTGCCCTATGAAGAAGCTCCAACACAAGACAATCCGCTTTGGAAGGATGAAGATCAAGGCAAAGTCTAAGACTTTCTCAAGTTCACCTTGGCATCAAATGCTCAAGTGTGTTCTAGCATAAGCCTAAAACATGTGGCAAGCATGAAGGTAAAACCAAAGGTGGCAGGACATGATCAAAGTCTGCCCAAGTGAAGCCAGGAGAATGGCGAATAGAAGACAAACTCCGCCTTCCTATCGCATATGGCAAGTTGCCTATCAAGTCTACCAAAAGAAAGCATGGTTAAAATCATCCAAGACTAGGCATAAAAGGATGGCAAGAAGGAAATTGTCTTAATATCCATAAAGTCCGCCCATGCTAGATGGAAGATGGCATGAGACTCTCCATGTCCGCTATGTCTTGTCCACATCAAGGTCCACCATGAAGACAAGATTACAAGAGGGATAAAAGCAAAACACATGGTAAAGAGAAGAATGTTTTATGCCTAGCAAAGTCCGCCTAGGCAAGGAAAGGTGGGGGTTTGGCATGACAAAAGGAAATTAAATTTGCTGAGGTAAATTGCATAAAACACAAGTTGACTAGGCGCAAATGGAATATGTGAAGATGCCTAAGCAAGACATAAAAATTTGCCTATGGCTCAAGGGTAAGACATGAAGATAATCGACTTGCCATGCCAAAGAGAGAAAATGGCTAAAGGGAAAAACAAATTTGACAAAGTAACACATGAAATCAAGGGTCAAACAAACGAACGGGTTGGAAAATAAAAGTTTGACACATGAAAAATGGTTGTGTGGAATTTTCCACAACCAAAAGAATCAAATTTTGACTAAGTGTTGGAGAAGAAACATGAAGAAAGAAGAAGAACAAAGAGGAAATGAATAAAATTCTTGTCCAAAGGCAAAGTTTGTTCTACTTAGCAAATGCCAGATCCAGAATTGAAGGCAAATCCACAGGCAAGTGTGTCTGAGCATAGAAATGGTCAAAAAAATCTTCGCTAGGTGCTGGAGGATCCACATGAAGGTGTCACAAAATAAAATTGACTTGGCTAAGTATGGGAAATACTTCACAAAAAAAGTTCCAATTTCCTTCATTGTGGCGAAGGCACAAGGGAATTCTTCTCCAAATTGAGGGCACATGAAAGAATTTCAAGGCATTAAGAAAGAAAAGTCTTCAGACTTGGCAAAAAATGAAAAGAAATTCCGGATTTCTTGAAGGATTTCATCTCCTAAAGACAACCTCCCGATCAAGATCATATGGTGGTAAGAAGAGTATTCCAAACAAAGTTCCATACTGTTGATGTGTATTTTGTACACGACCAAACACAGAATAAAATACCTAAAGGGTACCTTATCCTCTCTTGAATAAAGCCTCCGAATGCTGAAGATGTCGCGAAAAGGATCAATCGGGATGACTTCAAGGTTCTTTGCTGTAGGATCTCTACATGTGGATAAGCTCTCTGTGGTATGATGTGATTTTGCTGGAATCACAAGGGGACTTACACTCAATGACTGAACGTCTGATTTGCTGGAATCACAAGTCCTACTAACTAACTGGAAGACAAACAAATGGCAAAAGATGCAGGGTTCAGGAAGTCTACTCTACTACCTAGAATGCGAGAAGATGGATGAATGACTAGGTGGAGTCCTACTGGGCTAGGTCTCACCATCAAGATGAACAATTCAACACCAACTCAATGCGATCTTCTAAGGGGTGCTTCCAATATGTTCAAATCGTACACCATCAGACACTGATCACCATTCAAGATAATGTATGAAACAATAGACGTGTAACGACTTAAGATTAAGCTCATTTTATTCCAGTTGACCACGCAAGGCGCACTTACCATTAGCAAGAGGCTAGTGGTTTGGATTAGACGGATTCCACACAGGTGCATTCAACAATTTCCTTCATTCGATCTAATCATCTACCATCTAGAATTGAAGATTCAACAAGAAACCATGCATATTGCAAGAAACGACACACTTCACCATTACTTCAATGAAAATGGAGTTTATTTACAATCAATGGCAACAATTTCTTGCCTTGTCCTCCTATTCTACTCTAATTGCTATTCTATCAACTGACTACTCACCTTCTAACTATTGACTAACTATTTTCTATTCACTAACTCTTTTCTATTAGCCTTTACAAAATGAAGAGCCGGGGCTTATATAGTGCCCTTAATACAATTCAATGGCTAAGATCAATTTGAGATCAATGGCCAAGATTCTACAATGAAAACCCTAATCAGGGTTTTATTTTGTAATCTCGACCTTTGATTTGAAATCAATTTTGGCCATTGAATTGTAATTGGGGAGCCTATAAATTAAGCTCACTTGTAAATCATGGGAGCATCGCGTAAAACATGTTGAGATAAGTAATTGTTGCTTACAACTGCCAAAGAAATAAGTAATACATTGTTCGAATTGATGGTGATTACCTCTCTTATTTTGAAGTTGGCATGGTTCTTATCCCTCATCATAGTTTAGATTTTATTTCATGTATGTTAGAAGAATGCAAGATTTGATAAGTATTGATTCATGGTGAATTTCCTCTCATACTTTTGATGAATAGATGATTTTTGTTTATTGTGTAAAGTTAGTTTGAGCTTATTTTGTGGAGGGTTTAACTTCTACTTAATATTGTTCAACTTTTGGTATTATTCATAAGCATGAAAATCATAAGCACATACCTTGAAGATCACACTCACTTTTTGTAAGTTGTCCTAAGTGTGGCGAAACAAAGTGTTGTTATTGAAGTCACCTAGTCAATACCGTCTCTTGAATTCTTAGGAATAGTTTAGAATTTCTAAACCTTATCTCCTTTTCAGTTTTCTTGAAATCCATGATCCAAAACTCAAACGATAAACCTCCATTGTGAATTGAACAAGCCAAGCGTAAGTACCCCTTGTATTTCAGCATACATAACCAAGGTAGCTATCCAACACAAAGTCGCCCGTTCGCACGTATAAACCTTGGAGTCGCTGTGTGGTCTTTTTCGCAATCTTGGCACACGTAGTGATTTTGTTCAAGAGAGGGTAGAGTATCCTTGTATATTTTATTCTAATGTTCAGTAAATGATAAAACGCATACCAACACAACCTTGATAAAAACTTTCTACAACCTTGTTACCCTGACAGCTCTTTCTTTGGTCTTGCATTTACCAATTCTTATAAAATTGACAGAAGCTTCAATGGCTTTGTTCCACCAACTAACATTAAACCCTTCTGAAAATTTACCAAAATTTAATAGCCAAAGGTTATCGAGTTATATTTACACAAAGGATCTTTAAAATTAGAGACATTAAGCTTAAAAAAACCTTAAAAAACACTAGTAGGTCGGGGAGTACTAGAAGAGGGGAAAACTCAAACTCAATAGAATGATGATTGGAAGGTATAGTATGAAGAACTTGAACGACATTATTACCTTGAACTCGGGGGAATACCAAAAAATGAATTGTCAAGCATGAACCTGTCCAACCTAAAAAATACACTGTTGAATTTTGTTTTTGAAAATTAGGCCATGTGAACTAGATCCCTTGCTACCATGCTTACAAGATTTAGTTCAAATGAGGGTCGACAAGATTATTTTCCTCTTAAAGTTATCCCAAACTTCTTTTTTCCATCACTTAAATTAACAACTTCCTTTTTTATCATGACTAATTTCAAGTTCAACCATATTAAAATCACCACTACAAATCCAAGGAATACACTTAAAAGTTAAAATAATTGGCTAACAAGTTTCACAATTCAAATTGCTTTTTGTAATCATCAGGAGTATATAGAGAACAAACACCAAAGTTTAATTATCCAAATTGGACTCAACCTACATCACCCTATTATAGGCAGCAGTACTAGGGCTGATGAGATTAGGACCCAACATGGGTTCAAGAGAATGGAAACCCAACCTTTCTTTTTAACAGGCTTAGAAGAAAACACAATAGTATTGGGCCAGATAATCTTACAAGCACAATCTGAACAATGATCAACAAATTTTACCTCTTGCAACAAAACATCAGTTCAAGTTCATTTTGGATTTAACCATATGCTTTCTATCATGGGCTTCAAGATCTCTACATTCCAGCTTAGAACTTTCTTCAAAGATAGATAAAGGGAAGGACAAGGAAACTACTGGTCAAAGCATTGCTCTTCAACCCACCTGAAGAAGTCCTAGTCTTAGTTTCATCTATTACCATAGAACCCCCACTATATATAGTAATTTCAATATCAAGTTGTTGTGACGTATTCACACATCGCCCCATTGCAAATGGGGACCCCTACTTTTTTTTGCTTTTTGGGGTTCGCTTTCTAGGTGTTTAGGGTTTGTCTGTTAGCCTTTGCATTTTGAGTGTCGCCAGGGGATCAATAGGATGGTAGGCTTTGCTTGAGCCAGGTGAGTCTTTGGGGCCCCAGAATTAGGGTTTCTTTGAGAGTCTTCTTTAGGGCCTGGTTTTGCTCTTGTTGCTAAATGTGTCTTGCTTTGTGAGTGGGTATCATTCTTGAAGGTCTGAGTTAGGTCGAGTTGGTGAGTGATGAAGTCTGGAATGTCATCTTGATCTTCAAATGCCCTGAAATTTGGCTAAGTCTGGAATGCCCTGATCCTGAAATTTGGCTAAGTCTGGAATGTCCTGATCCTGAAATTTGACTAAGTCTGGAAAACTGAAGAATCCTCCAAAAACTAGATTTTGCAATATAACTCCTGGAGGTCCGAAACCACTCTCAAACATCTTGAAAGTATATATGGAATATAACTTAAAGTATAAGAAAGACTTATACTTAAATGTTATATTCCATAAAATGATCCTGACGGAGAGTCCAAAATGTCAAATTTCGCTCCTGACCCTTCCAAAGGGTCCAGAGCGAAATTCTCCATAAGACATTCTACTTTGACCAAAACCTAGAACTAACGCATTCCCAAGCTTGAATGAAGGCAAAAGCACTTGTTTGAATGAAGAAATGCGAAAAAATGAAGTCAGGATCATGGCCTAAGGTGAATTTCGCTCCTGACCCTTCCAAAGGGTCTAGAGCGAAATTCATATTTCCTCTATTTTTCTCCTTAGCTTGACCAAGTTTGTAGACTTTTGAGGCATAATTGAGAAGGTTTGATGCGACTTTGCCTTGGAGAAGGGATTTTAGACCTTGGGATGATGGATTCTAGCTTGGGAGAGGAATTTCGCTCCTGACCCTTCCAAAGGGTCCAGAGCAAAAATCCTTATAACCCTCATTTTCCTTCCTTGTTTTGGATGGGCGTTGGTTTATTAGGCATTGTGTGTGAGTCTTGATGTGTTCTTGCCTTGAGAAGTGCTTTGAAAAGTGAGGATCTTGTCCAAAAATAGGAATTTCGCTCCTGACCCTTCCAAAGGGTCCAGAGCGAAATTCTTCATAAGCCTCATTTGCTCCCTTGTTTTGGATACCAACCTTGTTCCATGAGCGAATTTGGGAAGGAAATAACATGTCTCTGCCTTTTGAGGTGATGGAACGTAGAAATGTGAAGGATTTTGGCCAAGATTAGGAATTTCGCTCCTGACCCTTCCAAAGGGTCCAGAGCGAAAATCCTTATGCACCTCAATTTATCACTTGTCAAGACCAATTTCATAGTTCCTTAGGCATGTTTGGGGGATTTTTGACATGTTCTGACCTTAGGAGGTGAGAAAAGGTGGATGAGATGAAGATTTTAGCCAAGAATAGGAATTTCACTCCTGACCCTTCCAAAGGGTCCAGAGCGAAATTCGCTATAATCCTCATTTGCTACCTTGAATGGGCTTAAAACCTGGTTCCTCAAGTGGAAAACAATCTATATTTGCCTCCAGGAGAAGATTGAAGTTTGAAAAATGAGCAATTAAAGCCTAAATCAAGATTTTCGCTCCTGACCCTTCCAAAGGGTCTAGAGCGAAAATCAACCTAAGACTCATTTCTTGCCTTATTTGACCAAATTTTGATTTGCAAGGCATTTTGAAGGGAAGAGTAGACATGTTTGGATGTTGGAAATGTTTGAAAGCTTTGAAAAAATGAAGGATTCTAGCCAAGAAGGTGAATTTCGCTCCTGACCCTTCCAAAGGGTCCAGAGCGAAATTCCTTGCAAGCCTATTCTTTTGACCTTGTTTTGGCTTAAGACCTTATCGCTTGGGTGAAGGATGATGTTTAGTTACCTCTTGAGGTGATTTTGAGTTGGAAAAAGGAAGAATCAAGCCCAAATCATGATTTTCGCTCCTGACCCTTCGAAAGGGTCCAGAGCAAAAATCCTCCTAGACCTCATTTCCTTCCCTATTTGACCAAATTGTGATGTCCAAAGCATGTTGGAAGGGGAAATGGACATGATCTTGCCTTTGAGAGTGTTTGGAAGTTGTGAAAATGAAGGATTTTAGCCAGGAAAGGAAATTTCGCTCCTGACCCTTCCAAAGGGTCCAGAGCGAAATTCCTTATAAGCCTACTTTTTGACCTTTCTTGGACATGAAACCTTGTTCCTAGGGCAATGAAGGATGAGATTCTACCTTGCAAAGAAGTTTCAAGTTCAAAGAATGATGATTTTGGGTCAAGAATGAGATTTTCGCTCCTGACCCTTCCAAAGGGTCCAGAGCGAATTTTCTCAAAACCTCTCTTTGCTATCAACTTTTTGCTAGATCAAGTGTGGGCTAAGGTAAAATCAAGGAGAAGTTGCCCTGAGAGTGACTTTAAGTTGCTAGAAACCATGAAAGATGAAGGAATTGAGCCTAAAAATGATTTTCGCTCTTGACCCTTCCAAAGGGTCCAGAGCGAAAATCCTAAAAACCATCTTTTCTTCCAAAATTTGAACAAAGTCAAACCTGGACAAGGGTGAGAGAAGTCATTTGGATTGCCTTAGAGTGGATTTTGGTCGCCAAGAATGCAAATTTTGAAGCCAAATGAGAATTTCGCTCTTGACCCTTCCAAAGGGTCCAGAGCGAAATTCTTAAGATCACCCTTTTTCCTTGCAAATCAAGTCAAGATTTTGGTTTATATGACCTGGAGAGGAGTGAGGCAAGGTGTTCTAAGTCTTGGAGGTGATTTGAAGTTGAGAGGATGGTGAAATAGCCCTAAAACAAGATTTTCGCTCCTGACCCTTCCAAAGGGTCCATAGCGAAAATCCTAAAATCTACCTATTCCTTTCAAATTTATGCTAAGCTATGCCTAGACCAAGGTAAAAGATGCCCTTGTGATTGCCCTTAAGTCGATGGTTGTCTCCAGAAGTGATGATTTTAGGCCAGAAGAGGAAATTCGCTCCTGACCCTTCCAAAGGGTCTAGGGCGAAAATCCTTCAATCACCTATTTTGCCTTGCAAAATCAAGATAAACTTGGGTTGGATGAGAGAAGAAAAGTGTTTCCTTGCCTTGTGAGGTGGATTGAAGTTGAAATGATGAAAAAAATGAGCTACAAACAAGAAACTTGCTCCTGACCCTTCCAAAGGGTCCAGAGCGAAAAACACTAAAACCATCCTTTTCTCCAAATTTTGTGCTAAGTCAGGCCTGGACTAGGGTGAGAAAAGCTATTTGGAATGCCTTGGAAAGATGTTTGATCTTCAAAAATGTGAATTTTGAGCTAAAGTTGGAATTTCGCTCCTGACCCTTCCAAAGGGTCCAGGGCAAAATTCTTATAGGGTCTGTTCCTGGAGAAAATCTTGGGCAAGTTTCATGTTAATATCTTTTTGTTGATGATTTAAGTTGAAAATGCTATGTTGAAATGAATTTATCATGTGTCCTTAATCATCTTTTGGTTTGTTTTGGCAGATGAAAGAAGACCAGGCCAGGACAAGGACAACCTTCTCCAGCCCAGCATCAACAAGGACGACCTTCTCTAGCCCAACCTCATCAAGGACGACCTCTTCCAATCCAACATTTGAAGGAAAGACAAGGTGGCATCCCAGTCATCACTCCTCCAGTTGGGTTGGTCCACTTCAGCATGTCCAGATTCAACGTATCTGACTCATCAAAGATGGCACTAACTTCGATGTACCTACCCCGGCTATCCATTGGTCGAATATTCCAGAGAAGACATGTGTCCAAATAATGCAATTATTTCATTGGTCAGAATTAAGTTTGTTGTAACTAACCCTAATTAGGGTTTTCATTGTAAAATCTCGGCCATTGATCTCAAATTGATCTGAGCCATTGAATTGTATTGAGGGCGCTATATAAGCCCTGGCTCCTCATTTGTAAAGGCTAATAGTTAGGCAATAGTTGATAGTAGGTGAATAGTTAGCTAGTAGGGAATAGTCAGTTGATATAATAGCAATTAGAGTAGAATAGCAAGAGAAGGCAAAGATTGTTGCCAAGATGTTGTTGTAAAAGACTTGTAAAACTTCATTGAAGAAATGGTGAAATCTATGGGTCGATTCAACAATTTGCATGGTCTTTATACTTCTCAGATTTGATTTCATGTTATTAGATGAGTGGAAGAAATGTGTTTGATTGATGGTGAAATTTGTATATCCATACTACTAGCAGTTTGTTGATTGTAGACTTGCCTTGTGTAGTCAACTGGAATCATTCAGCTTAAGCTTAACTTCAATTGTCGCTTCTTCACTGATATGCATCAACCTGCTGGTGTCTATGCTTATAGCGATGATCTAAACATCATAAAGCTTTCCTCCGAAGATCGCACTAACTTTGTGGAGATGGTCCTGGGATGTCAAAACAAGACTTAGTTAGAATTTCACCAAAGGTTATTCATTGCTCCTACATTCTTAGTGTCAGAATTAGATCCTTTCCTTGCCCTCATCCTTTTTCTTTTTTTCCAAAATCTAGGCCAGTGAAATCTTGTGATTCCAGCAAATCAGACGTTCAGGTCATCGAGTGTAAGTCCCCTTGTGATTTCAGCAAAATCACATCATACCACAAAGAGCTTATCCACGAGTAGAGATCCTACATAACAGGAACCTTGAAGCTTCTCCGATTGATCCTTCTGCGATATCTTCAGCATTCGGGAGCTTTATTCAAGAGAGGATAAGGTACCTTTAGGTATTTTATTCTGTGTTTGGTCGTGTACAAAAAACACATCAACACAAGTCCACCCTCATTACTATAGGTTTTTGTCCTTTTACAAAAATGTTTAGTACCTTTGGAACATGGATCCCCACTTTTACCCCAGCCCCTTCGTTATTGTTATAAGAGGAAGGCCTGGCTTTCTAAAGACTTACAAGAGAGCTACAGGTATCGTGACAATCCAAAGTCCTTTTCTTATTATCATTTAACTCAATAATCTGAGAAGGTTTGAGGCATTAGGAGACTTATCAAATGTAATATCCCTTGCCAATTCTGATATGAAATTCTGATCTTTTTGGCCTAGATATTTCGTCAAACACTTGGCATATGACTGATACAAAAACTTCAGACTTGTTTTGACAGCATAAACTTATGTTTTATCAACATGGGTGATTTGCAAACAATAGAATAATGATCTAAGATGATAATGCAACTGTAATTCTTAATGTTTGATGCAATATCATAAATTAGTATGCAGAAATATGTGACTACAGCAGACTGTAATTATGACAAATAGTTGACATGTAATCATGAAACATGTAGACTAAAGCAACCTTATATCTCGTTTTATTAAAGGCGATAGACTCATTACAATGTCTAGATTAGAGCTAAATACTCTTGGCCAACAATGATAATTTTCAGAATGTGTAATGTCCCCTGCTAATTCTGATACACAACTCTGATTTTCTTGACTTAGATATTTCGTCAAACACTTGGCTAACAGGGTCTCAGTTTGCTGATCTTAGATTCAGTTTGATATAAGGGACATCAAACACAATTTCTTCAATGAAAGATCATTCATAAATAACTTTGAAAGGGGAATGATATAATCATATGATGATTAGACAGCAACCTAAGACAATTGAAGCTCACACACATGGATAACTACTGTCATTATGTCAAATAGATGTCATACAACCTCAGAAACTAATCATGTATAATGCAGCCACAAACTTCTTCAAACTATATTCATATGACAGCTCAATATGCCATTACAAGTTCAACACATGGACTGATAACAATGACTAGTTCTCAGATTTGTTTCTGAGGACAAATGGCACTCACCAGACTTATGCACAGCAACTGAAATTTCAATGAATTTTATTTGCAAAGAACCTGATATATATCGCTCAAGGTATGGTGATGAAGACACAAGCAATATCCAAGTCTTTGAAGTGCTCCCAATGCCAAATCGAACTGCCCTTTGACTTGCCTTGCTGCAAATGTGAAATGACTGATTAGAAATCATTAACAGCTCGAAATGATCCTCAATACCCCTAGGAATGGTCGCTGTCTTTTTCCCAGTGTGGCGCTATCCTCCTTTACCAAGTTCGATGCTCCTATGGATATGAACACAATCGTGGGAAGGTAGGCAGGGTTTGGATCTGGTTTTCAGACTGTCATATGAGCTGCAACTTCTCCCCAAATCACCACAAAATGCATCAAAGGAGATTGCCTTCCTTCCTAGATAAATCGCTGTCAACAACTCTTTGAGAAGATGTTTTCCCAATGACATATGATCAAAATCGATGATGCATAGGGTGCTGGTCAGTCTTTGTCTCAGACCTGAAAATATGTAGTTAGCTCCACGATTTTACCTCCAAATAACCTCTATGAAATCGCCTAGTCGTCAATAGCACTTGATGCACATGTATGCCAACTAAAGAGTTGAAATCACCAAACCCAAGATCTGAAGACTCAACCCAAAATCGTCCACCATGGACTGATGTGAAAATCTCCAATTAGCTCAATGTGAAGAACTGAATATTCCTCACTCTCAAGGCAACCCTTCAGAGGATCTTTCACCTCACAGTTATGCGGATCAAAGGGAGGTATTGTTCCCTAAGATCAATTCTGCGGACAACCCCTAGGTTCCACAACTCAACTCAAGAGGAAATAACAAACAACTGATGCCCATCCATGGATTTCCCTCTTCTATTTATTCTTTTCATAACCCATCATAAGATTCCTTCTAGAAGAGGGTAGGTACACTTTATTATTTTTAGGTGACTTTCTAATTATTTTTATTTTATACTTAAGTCACTTTATTAATTTAATAAAATATAAAGTCATCTCAGGTATGATTTTAAGTAAATATAATGAGACAACTTATATAATATTAAATTAAATAATTTTCCTCTTATTTCTCCAAAAATCTAACACAAACAATTCCGGGTCAAAATCGGGGACATTACAGAATGTCTGAGTACAAATGACAAGCCATGGATTTACACATACATAACTGAAAATACATGAAATGATGCCAAGAAACCTGGTTTGAAGTCGCCTAGCTTGGATTCTGAATAAGCAATCAATATCCCCAATTTTAGGTGCCTCCTCTTGCCAAATCGAACAAGTATCAAAATCGTCCCTGCTGTAGCAATGGAGGTCTGAATATATATTGTGAACAGCTTCTTAAACCTTGCCAAAACCTCTGAAAATAATCGTCTTCTCCTTCCAAGTTGAGCGCTATCTCCTAGGATGAAGTTAGATGCCAAATAGAGGACTTATTAGCAATTTCACAGGAAGTAAAGGTCTGATATGATTTCTGATTCAGACTGATATAGCACTGAATCTTCACAAAATCTCTCTCAAATTGCCTTTCAAAGAGTCGCCTTACTTCACACAAAATGTCGCTGTCTTCAAAGTCTTGAAATGGTGCATCCACAATGACCTAAGAGCAAAATCGTGGGTATGGGAGGTCTGAGTTGAACTGCTTCAGATCTGAGAATGTCACCATCAATCACCTTGTTTCTCCTTGAAAGTGCTCCTAGATGAATCGCCTAGTCTCCTTAATAAATTCGATGCATATGAATGTCAAAGTGATGCACTGAAACACCATACACCCAAGAGCTGAAGTCTTCAACAAATTGTACACCATGGAAAAAAATTCAATTAGCTCAATATGAAGGACTGAATGTCCCCCACTCTCAAGGCAACCCTTTGGAGGATCTCTCACCCCCTCAGTTATGCGGATCAAAGGGAGGTATCATTCCCTAAGACCAAATCTGCGGACGACCCTTGGTTCCACAACCACAATACAAGAGAATATGTCAAATCATCGATGATGCACAATGAACCAACCTCCTCTATTTATCCTTATTTCTCCACATGATTGGCTCCTTCTAGAAGATTCTTCTTTAACTAACTCATATTCTCTTTTTACACTTTAATTATTTAATTACACTTTAGTTATTAAATAAAAATAATATTATATTAAAAAGTGCGATTATAACATCGCACGTGTAATCTCATCAGAAGAAAGAAAAATATGAAGCCAATCTGTATCCGCCAACCGACCCTCTAATCAACACCTTGGCCTACGAGGGTCAAATAATAGGCCAACCTCATGATTGTCCACGTGCTAAGGAGAAGGGGACATTACATCAAACAAGGTTGTAAACCAAAACTATTAGGGATAACAATATACTCTTCTTGGCTCCGTTTAACAATTTGAGGCAGTGACATGTTCTTCACTAATAGTTCTTTCTTTGTTCTTAAGCTTCATGCTATCATCTTCAGCTTGGCTCACTTTATTATCTAAACCAGATTCACCATTAGAGTTTTTGTTTAACAATAGGCATGCCGTTCTCAAATGCTCATATTTCCCGTAGAAAAAGAAAGCATTCATCTCACTTGTTGATGTGTTTCTTATGCAGTTCAAACATAGAATAAAATACTAAGTATTTTATCCTCCCTTGAACAAGGAAACCTTATATGCTAAATGATATGATCAAGTAAGGTAACCCCAAGGTTTCTCTAGTCAAGTCTTGACATGCAATTGGATAGTCTCAGTTGAAATGATGTGATATGCTGGTATCACAAAGGGACTTACATTTATGAATCACAACTTGAACTTGCAAATTAACTTCTCTTAGACAAAGAAATATCAAAAAGGATAGAGGGTTTAGAGAAACTATGCTAATCCTAAGGACAATGATGATAATGAATAATGCTTTGATAGACAAACTCCTTTAAACCAAGCTTTGCTTTGCCATGACAACAACAACTACACAAAACTGATGCGATCTCCTAAGGTAGTGAATGATTTTCGTTATTGCAAATATTTATACAAATACCCAATATTGGCACAACTTGAATAAATATCCGCAATCGAACTTAGCCACAATAACAAGGTTCAGGCTAACTTTACATTGTATCTTACACTCAGCAAACCACAAAAAGTATGAACCAAGTAATTCATCACATATCATTACATTTCTCCATTAAGATCAATAAAGTTGAACTAAAACTTGAATTAAACTCAAGAAGTAGAAACCATGCAACATGTTGAAATAACACACAAAAGTCACCATATCTTCAATTAAAGTCATAACTAATATGTTTATTCCATCAATCCTTGGCAACAATCTTTGTCTACCCTCCTCTACTCCTACGTAGCCAACTATTCTTCTACTATTGAACTATTAACTATCAACCTTTACAAATGAGAAGGCTATGCCTTATATAGCTTTCCAATTACAATTCAAGGGTCAAGGTTGATTTGAACTTAATGGCCAAGATTACAAGATGAAACCCTAATTAGGGTTAACTATAACTAACTCCTTGACTAATGAGATCATTATATTGCCTTAAATACATGTCCTTTTAGGTGAAGGACCAATAGGAAATAAGGTTAGGTACATTGAATTCAATATCCTCCATATCAATGCACTTGGATGCCTTGACTCATCATGATTTAATTGATGGATGGATGCTTACCTTTTAGTTCTTCATCTTGACCTAGTTCTTGAAAAGACCTCTATCCTAGATGAAAAATGAAGAACTGTTGACGTGTCTGAAATCACATTGCTGCAAACTCCATACGGCCAACACAGAATAGAATGTACTCGCTGAGTATCCTATCCTCTCTTGAGATAAGGAAATCCCTAATGCTATTTCTTATGTTTGATCAAAGGGGACAACCTCAAGGTTTCGTTCGTCAGGTCTTGACTGTGGGATTACTCAGTGGTTTGATGTGTTTTTGCTGGAAACACAAGGGGACTTACGGTGAAATAGGCAATTGCTGGATGAGTTCCCTAGAACTTTAATAGTCTCGCTTATCGAATGGTTTAAATTGGGTTGATACTGTTTTTAGCAGGACTGTGGATTCTCTTGGTTAAAAAAAAGGAAAAAAGAGGGATAGAGAGAGAGAGGTATAGAAAATATAAATTATTTAGCTAAGATAGCAGATTCAGTAAATAGACAGACACCTCCAAATAACTAGATTAAGCATTACCAGCCATTTAAGCACAATACTTGCATCAATCTAGTGCGATCTTCAAGGGAAAATTGAATTTTCATACTATTAAATACAACATCAGAACTTTGACATTCATTCAATGAGCATTCAATAACCGAACTAAGCAAATGGAAGGTTCAGATTAACCATGAAGAAGGAAAGACAATCAGCCATTCCCTAATGGTATGAACAACGAGGATTCTATCAGATGTTTACCTAGAAAATGCTATATAAAGGAAAGAAACATAACTGAAAATTCTAAATTAATGAAGAAGGAGACCATGCACTCACAAGGAAACTTGAAACAGTTTTAACTTTGCATTAAATCCTGTAAATTTCGCCAGAGCTTCAGCAACAATCTATGAACTTCTTCCAAAATGAGGGAAAACCAGTCCCTTAAAATGGATGAATGGCCAAGATCTAATCTAAACAAATGGGCCTAGATTCATCCTTACAAAAGAGTACCCATACCCATAAATGGAGGGTAAATATCAACAACTACCCCAAAGGGAGTAATAACTACCCAAAAAGGTAATTAGAACCTATCCAAAATAATCCAAAAAGGGGCATACACATAAAGTTTTTACATTTAGTTGACTTGGAAGTCAAACATGACCCTTTGGCCAAAAAGTGCACTTTTCAAAATTAAAAAGAAAAAAAAACACTTTAGGAGAGGACTTTTTCCTTTTCAGCTTCACATCCCTTTTCCAGGAATTCATCCTCGCTGTGCAAATATTCTTGCCAAAGGTCCCGACCTGCTGTACGTTCCTCACGAACATATTCCTGGAACCTGAGGCACAATTGGAATAGCAAACTGAATGGAGGCATAGGAAGATGACGAACTTTATACTGCATGCCTTCAATGTAATGCCCCGCCAGAAACCCTAAAGGAAAACAACACAAACTAGGCAACTAAAGGGTCAAATGATTTTATTTTTTAAAAGAATAAGTGCATTAATTATATCACTTCCACGTTTAATAACACAACGGAAGTCTAACACCTGATTCCCTAAGGGTTACCAACGAAGATTACCTCGTAGATTATAATAACACCACAGAGAATCCTTTTGTTCAGCTAATTAGGAAAATTAAATGTTTAAGATAAACTCTACACATACATCTAAATTCCATAACGAAAGAATCAAAGTACTCCAATGCATTCATTTCTCATAGTTCATATATACAAAAGATTAAGGCAACTGAAATAACAAACATTCCAATGATTCCCTTTTACAATATCCATAAATACATGGTTACCACAAATACCACGGATTACAAAGTTACAATATGAAGGTTACATAAAAGTTTGATACAATGACCACAAGGTCTCAACTAAACAATGATCACGAATATGAGCTGGTACATGAACCACGAACCAAGAACACCAACGGAGCCCTTCCTCACCTGAAGATGCATCCCAGGACATCCGATGGGAAGTGGCACTACCACCCGACCATGTGATCCCGAAATGGAACCACCCCTCCGTGCTAGGAGATAGTAGAAAACCCTCAAGCAAGCAAAGTAAGACAAGTACGAAAGGACTACAAGACTCCGCAAACATCCATGTAACTCAACTCACAAACACTAGTGACTCTAAGGAAAGAGTGTCATCGCATAGCTTAAGATGGATACCATGGTAAAGTCTCCTAGGTCCCGGCTCTCTGTCCTGGTAACCTCTCTCGGCTTCCGGCTCCAACTAAGTCTCATGCGGACCCTACCAATCCTTTCATGAAGACAAGGTGGTAAGTTTGCCATTCTAGGCCTTCTCGTAACATTATGAGCCCTGTACAAGCACTACACCTATGCACGAGGCACATTATCTTAATTAATATTTATTCTAACTCCACCCCCTAATCAATTATTAGGTTATCACTTTTTATCTGACTGCCAACGGGTTATCCTGTCATCCACTTCGGGCACGACCCCCGCTCGAAAGCCACTCTCTCTCATAGGACACTACAGGAAAGGTCTCTCTACAAGAACCCTATAGCGAAACAGACAGCCATACCTAATCCTGACAAACCACAGGTGAAGGATACACAATCACTAACCCAAGATTGACCATTTGGACAAAACACACAATGACTCACATCAATAAGGTTATACAACAACACCTGACCAAGGAAATATAATAACATTGGACACAATGACATCTCAACCAGAATTACAACGGAATTTAAACTTGACTGCAAACACCTTTTACACAAGATCCTAATACAGACAATCTTTTCTTAAAACAACCAAATGCATAATAGCTTGCAATTTAAGATTTCTAGAAAATAAGAATTACAACTATATTAATACAAATAAATCAATGTTGTCATTTGTTGAGAAAAGAGGTAAATGAATCAGGTTACATGGGAATATAGAGAGCTTAGGTGATATAAACTTAGAATTTTAATCCATAAGAAATGTCAATATTTCTTAGCGAAAAAGAAACATATTTGCAATGTTACGTCTTCCGTAACTTCTATCATGCTCCCTATCAACTAACCTTATAATATAACTAAGAGATTAAATATCCCTATTTGCTATTATAGTAATTAAATTAGTTAACATCTATTTCACTATGATTTCCATTCCTCTATTTCAAACGATTAATAATTACATTTTCAATAAACAACGATATAAGCAAAATCATATAAATAATCGTAACCTATATCTAAAACTACAAATTTCACACTTCCTTAAATAATAACCAAAATCAAAAGAAACTCCGACCTCTTTGCAAGCTTGAATCTGATTTGTGAGTCTTCTGACGATCTTCCACCAAATAGCACTATGCCTTGCTTGCCAATCTCAAACCAATCTATCCTCTAACTTGCTATCTTCTAACTTGCTATCCTCCAACTTGCTATCCTCCTATTTCATTCTCTATTCCTTAGTTGCATCTCCCCTCCCTTCTCTTCCAACTCAATGGTTTATATATAGTGTAGTTGTCTACCCTCTTTCCTACTTTCGGGCTATCTCTACTAGAGGTGGATTGATTCTAAGTGACACCACTCATGATCTAATTGCATCATAACAGTCCTAATCGTATTTGAACACCTATGTGTTCACCATGTAAAGTTATTCATTATCCATTTCATGACACCACATCACTAAAGTGGTTAAGTCCATATTTATAGATTATCTATGTGGCTTTTAACTCCAAGACTAAGTCCACTTTACTAAAATTAACTTCCTAAAAATATGCAAGGTTAAATTAAACTACATTAATTCCTACCACCACGTTAATTTCTACCACCACATATCTTAATGGGCAAGGTTGCATATTAATCGGTACCTCCAATCATATTTGCTTGTGACGTGGGGTATGTAAAATAAAAAGGGAGGAGGGTGGTCGGTGGTAATACCGACCCCTCCCTTTATATAAGGGGGGTGGTCGATATTACTATTAGCCACCCTAGTTATTGTTTTTTGAAAACCTTCTTTAACTCGCCACCACCTATTAAATTTGTTTTATTTTAATTTTCATTTTTATTATATTTTAAATATTTAGTTAATGACTTTTCATTAATATATATATTTAAACATTAAACTTGTTTACAATTTCTTCAATAACCCTTTTTCTATAATTAAATATACATATAAATATATATTTTGGATATTCATTAAATAATTTAATTTCATAAATTTGTTACATATATATTTACATATTCGATAATTACATACACATTTATCATAACATAATCGAATTATAGAACTCATATACATTGTAGAATACATATACATATATATATATATATATATATATATATTTAATCTCAAATGAATACGTAGGTATAAACAAATTTCCTGACGTAAACAAATTTCACAATAATTGTATATATATATAATATATATATGATCGAATTCAGCGTTATCTAACTAATATTTATATAAAATTTGTATTATGGTAAACAAAACGATCCTTAATAAAGATGCATTTTTTGGACAAAAGACAATAACCATTCGATATATGGTACGTTAGGTCGTAAAATCCAAATTATTCAACTTATAAATAATCATATTAAGAATAATCAACATAATTAAATATGAATCATAATTACCTACACGTATATATATGTATATGATCGAGTCCGAATATACATATAAAATACGTATAACTATAGTATAATTTTGAAAACCAACATTGAATATAGTTTCTATAATTCACCTAATTCTACACGAAGGACGTTAAATCATAGTCACTATTTAATTCCCATTATTAACAAATTTTCACCCTTCCAAAACAAATAAAAGGTAACATGCAATAATTAAAATCACTAAACACACAAGCTGAGTAAACCTCAAGCAAAATTTCATAAAAGATCAAACAACGAAATACGAAGACCGAACAAATTGATAGGACGACCAACTGATGACACTCACACGAGTGTAACTGAGTAAAATAGGGTCAACTACTATCTTCTCCACTTCCATTGGAAAATATAAGGCACGCTCAGACCCGTGAAGCCAGGTGGAGACGATACCCTGTACCTACTCGGTATTTGTACCTGCAATATCCTGCATCACCAAACCACACATGCATATATACAATATAAAAAACATGGCATACACATCGATGAAGGAGAATCACGACGTTCTATGTCTCACCGAAATGAGTGAAGGAAAATCGTCCCCTTGCATCTAATACACTCGCAGGCACACAACATATAATTCCACATTGCATAGATAAAGTATTGTGTGAGTACATAGCAATAATCCATAAAATGCCATAAATCACAAGTACTGAAATACTGCAAATAAATTATGCATCTCATATCCATATAAAGCATGAAATAATGTCATATAAGTCTGAATAACAAATCATGGTAATGTATCCACTGAAAACAACCAATAAAATATGAGTCCAATGAGTTCAAACGAGTAGGGGTACTACATTCTCCCCCCCAAAACTAGGCTTACTCCTGGAAGCCTAAAATAAGTAATAATACAACTCTCTCATCTTCGCTGCATCCTGAATGTGCAACTGATGATATCTAGATTTCAGGTCAATCTTAAAAACACCTTGGCTCCCTTTACTTGATCGAAAAGATCATCTATACGAGGCAATGGATATCAGTTCCGGATGGTTACCTTATTCAGCTGTCGGTAATCAATGCATAACCAAAGAGAACCATCCTTCTTCTTAACGAAGATAATAGGTGCACCCCAAGGAGAGACATTGGGACGAATGAATCCCTTGGCTAACCATTCCTCTAGCTGCAACTTCAACTCACTCAACTCTCGAGTAGTCATTCGATATGGGGCTCTCGAAATAGGTTCTGCACCAGGAACCAAATCAATGTGAAAGTCTATGTCTCACTTCAGAGGCATACCAAGAATATCCAACAGAAACACACCAGCATACTCTCGAAGAATAGGGTGACTATCAAGAGCGATTTCTCGACTCTCTGACTCATCCACGTCCTCAAGAGTAACTGCAAAAAGTGGACACCCTCTACGCATGCATTGCTTAAGTTTCATAGCGGAGATCATACGTAGGGATATCGGTCTCTTAACTCCAACAATCTCCACTTTCTTACCAAGGTCATCTAAACACTTCACTGTCTTCTTGCGACAGTCTACGCAAGCACTGTGAGAAGATATCCAATCCATTCCCAACACAATTCCATAAGCACCCAAAGGAATGACTCGAAGGTTAACTGAAGTAACTATGGTTCCTAGGTCCAACTCACAACTGGGAACAAAGGCATCTACGGAAACACGAACACCTGTAGCCAACTCTACTGGCCACCTCCCCTAGTTTTCTTAGCCATGACCTAGCACTACAAAAAGAAAACGGTTCAGATCTATGGCAAGGATAAACAAAGGAAACACAAACATTAAGACCTAAGCAAAAAGGTCAAGTTGAATAGGCTCACTACAAACCCAGAGTACCCAGTGTTGAAACTTAAGCTCTGATACCAAATGTAATGCCCCGCCAGAAACCCTAAAGGAAAACAACACAAACTAGGCAACTAAAGGGTGAAATAATTTTATTTTTTAAAAGAACAAGTGCATTAATTATATCACTTGCATGTTTAATAACACAGCGGAAGTCTAACACCTGATTCCCTAAGGGTTACCAACGAAGATTACTTCGTAGATTATAATAACACCACAGAGAATACTTTTGTTTAGCTAATTAGGAAAATTAAATGTTTAAGATAAACTCTACACATACATCTAAATTCCATAACGAAAGAATCAAAGTACTCCAATGCATTCATTTCTCATAGTTAATATATACAAAAGATTAAGGCAACTGAAATAACAAACATTCCAATGATTCCCTTTTACAATATCCACAAATACATGGTTACCACAAATACCATGGATTACAAAGTTACAATATGAAGGTTACATAAAAGTTTGATACAATGACCACAAGGTCTCAACTAAACAATGATCACGAACATGAGCTGGTACATGAACCACGAACCAAGAACACCAGCGGAGCCCTTCCTCGCCTGAAGATGCATTCCAGGACATCCGATGGGAAGTGGCACTACCACCCGACCATGTGATCTCGAAATGGAACCATCCCTCTGTGCTAGGAGATAGTAGAAAACCCTCAAGCAAGCAAAAGTAAGACAAGTACGAAAGGACTACAAGACTCCGCAAACATCCATGTAACTCAACTCACAAACACTAGTGACTCTAAGGAGAGAGTGTCATCGCATAGCTTAAGATGAATACCATGGTACAACCTCCTAGGTCTCGGCTCTCTGTCCTGGTAACCTCTCTCGGCTTCCGGCTCCAACTAAGTCTCATGCGGACCCTACCAATCCTTTCATGAAGACAAGGTGGTAAGTTTTCCATTCCAGGCCTTCTCGTAACATTATAAGCCCTGTACAAGCACTACACCTATGCATGAGGCACATTATCTTAATTAATATTTATTCTAACCACTCCCTAATCAATTATTAGGTTATCACTTTTTATCTGACTTCCGACGGGTTATCCTGTCATCCACTTCGGGTACGACCCCCGCTTGAAAGCCACTCTCTCTCATAGGACACTACAGGAAAGGTCTCTCTACGAGAACCCTATGGCGAAACAGACAACCATACCTAATCCTGACAAACCACAGGTGAAGGATACACAATCACTAACCCAAGATTGACCATTTGGACAAAACACACAATGGCTCACATCAATAAGGTTATACAACAACACCTGACCAAGGAAATATAATAACATTGGACACAATGACATCTCAACCAGAATTACAACGAAATTTAAACTTGACTAGATCCTAATACAGACAATCTTTTCTTAAAACAACCAAATGCATAATAGCTTGCAATTTAAGATTTCCAGAAAATAAGAATTACAACTATATTAATACAAATAAATCAATGTTGTCATTTGTTGAGGAAAGAGGTAAATGAATCAGGACACATGGGAATATAGAGAGCTTAGACGATATAAACTTAGAATTTTAATCCATAAGAAATGTCGATATTTCTTAGCGAAAAAGAAACATATTTGCAATGTTACGTCTTCCGTAACTTCTATCATGCTCCCTATCAACTAACCTTATAATATAACTAAGAGATTAAATATCCCTATTCGCTACTATAGCAATTAAATTAGTTAACATCTATTTCACTATGATTTCCATTCCTCTATTTCAAACGATTAATAATTACATTTTCAATAAACAACGATATAAGCAAAATCATATAAATAATCGTAACCTATATCTAAGACTACAAATTTCACACTTCCTTAAATAATAACCAAAATCAAAAGAAACTCCGGCCTCTTTGCAAGCTTGAATCTGATTTGTGAGTCTTTTGACGATCTTCTGCCAAATAGCACTATGCCTTGCTTGCCAATCTCAAACCAATCTATCCTCTAACTTGCTATCTTCCAACTTGCTATTCTCCAACTTGCTATCCTCCACTTGCTATCCTTATTAGAATAATATCTTTCTCTTTGTGTTATTAATGGTCATTTAAGTTGTTTCTAATTTCGCCTCTAGTTAACGATTGTTTCTTTTAGAAACATCATCTTTGTAACTCTATTTAAAGGAGTTGTCTCCTTGATTAATTGAACAACATCGATTCTTTGAAATCCATATGTTTTTGCATCTGTATTATGTTATAAGAGCTTTGGTTATTTTCGAAATAATTTTTCAATTAAAAATTCATCATGAATTTTTAACAGTTTTTTTGAAAAATTTATTTGTTTATTCGAAATTGCTACTTTGGCAGTTCGTTTTGGCTGCAACTACTAGGGTTTTCTCGTTATTTTTTGCCCTCTCCTGCGACCTGTCTCTCCTGCATTTTGCGCAACCACCCGACGCGTTTTTTTCCCACCTGTAGATATTTTTTCTGCCATTTTTGGACAGAAATCTGCATTTTCGATTAGGGTTTTGACCCTCCAGATTCAGTCGATTTTTTTTTTTGAGCACAGATTCGTGGTGGGTTTTTCGAGACCTCAACTGGGTCGTCATTAGAATTTTTTGGGTGCCTCGATTTTCGAGCCAGCGGATCCAGATTTCGACAGTAGATTCCTTCTAGGTTTTTCACAAGGATTTCTGGGTTGTCTTCGGATTTTTTTGGGTCAGTCGGAAATTTTTTCTTGAAATTTGTGCCAACCGTACTTCATTTTTTGAAGTCTACCTACATCTGCCTCTGTTTTTGTAGTGGGATTCAATTTTTTTGAATTCTGTGCCAATGCCTCTTCTCAGTTTTTTTCATTTTCCGTGCATTGGGAAACATGCAAGATGGCATCATTGACCAACTTGATGTTGGAAGGCAGTCAAGTTTTGTGCACTTAGCATCTTCTTAGTACCTCGTTTTTTGTGCCTCGAAAAGTGTGAAGATGGCTTATGGGCATCGATGTTTGTTCCGGTTTTTAATATTTTTTTACCTAAAATTTTTTTTGATGGGTTTTAATATTTTTTTTCCCTTGAAAAAATCTGTGGGTTTTAATAATTTTGTCCTAAAAAATTATCTGTGGGTTTTTAACTATTTTTTGTCCCTGTAAAAAAATAAAAAAAAAGTAAAAAATCATGAGGGTTTATGATTTTTTCCTCAAAAATTGTACTTTGTTGCAGTCTGTTTTTCGTCGCACCTGGAGTTGTGCGAACATCTGCACTAGTCTCTTATTTGCAGTCTATTTTCGGGCATCTTGCTCATCTGCAATAGTTTGGAGGGTTTGCCGATTTTTTCCTCAAAATTGTGACAGTTGTTCTTGGTGTGTCTCTGGTTACAGGGAGGGACAGTTCTCCAACATCAAGTTGGACGGTTGGTGGTGTTGTATCTCCAGAAGTTCTGCAGTTTCTGGGAGGGTTGTGTTGTGACGTTTTCACACATCGCCCCATTGCAAATGGGGACCCATGTTTTTTTGCTTTTTGGGGTTTGTTTTCTTGGTTTTTTAGGGTTTTGTTAGTTAGCCTTTGCATTTTTGAGTGCTGTCGGGGTGATCACATGGATAGCAAGTCCGGCTTGAGTGAGGTCCTGATCCTGAAATTTGGCTAAGTCTGGAATGTCCTGATCCTGAAATTTGACTAAGTCTGGAAACTGAAAAACCTCAAAAAACTAGATTTTGCAATATAACTCCTGGAGGTCTGAAACCACTCTCAAACATCCTGAAAGTATATATGGAATATAACTTAAAGTATAAGAAACTTCTATGTTTCTTCTTTCTTATACTTAAATGTTATATTCCATTAAAATTGTCCTGATTGAGAGTGCGAAAAGTCAAATTTCGCTCGTGTCCTTCTCCAAGGGTCCAGAGCGAAAAGCGCTCCTGTCCCTCTCCAAGGGACCAAGGCGAATCGCTCGTGTCCCTCACCAAGGGACCAGAGCGAAAATGCTTAGTTGAGCCATTCCTGACCTTGTTTGGACGAATCGAGAAATCAAAGGCATGGTGAAGGACGAAATGAGCATGATAGAGCATCCAGACTTGATCAAAAACAATGAAATGATGAAGTTTTTGCCTAGAGGGTCAAATTCGCTCCTGTCCCTCACTGAAGGACCAGAGCGAAATTCTTCATAAGGTACGTCCTGAACAAAGGTCAAGCAAATTTTACGTTTGAAGGCAAGAAACAAGATGAATTGAACCCGTTGAAGACAAATTGAAGATTATCAAACGTCAACAAAGGACCAAAATGCTTAAGTTCGCTCCTGTCCCTCAGGAAGGGACCAGAGCGATTTTTGTCTTAGACAAATTTCTGGCTAAGTTACAATCAAACCCAAGGCATGGATGAATGGAATGGAATGTTATGAATCCGTTGAAGATAATTTTAGAGGTTAGCAATATGATGTGGAGCCTACAAGAGCAAGATCGCTCCTGTCCCTCTCCAAGGGACTAGGGCAATATCACATCTTAAAGACATTCCTTCGCACAAACAAGTCAATCAAACTTGAAGGACCCAGCTAAAATGCCGATTTGAACGTAAGGATCAAGATTTTGAATGTCAAAAATGCAAGGATCAAGACCAAATTGATGGATCGCTCCTGTCCCTTAGTCAAGGACCAGGGCGATGAGGTACGCAATTTTCATCTTCAAAATTTGGCGCTCAAACACATTTCTTTAAATTTATTTTAAATGCTAAAATCGATGGATTGAAAATTTAATTAAAAATGGCATTTAAAATTTGCGCTTGATATTTATTAATTATTTTTGCCTTTATAAAAATCGAATTTGACAATTTAAATAATAAAGGCATTTAATAATTAATTATTAATTTAATAAAAAATCAAAAGGAGCGCTTGGTTTGTGAGAGTCGGCCTTGTTATTTATTAAAAATCATTTAAATTGCCTTATTTTTTACACAAGTCGGCCTTAAGGTAATTGTGATGGTAAGCGCTTATAAAGGGAAGGTGAAAACTTCATTTTCACATCATCATTTATCATCTCTCATATGCGACTTGGAGAAGGCAAAAGAGGAGCGAATTTCATACAAAGGAAGGGCGAAATTATCATTCAAGAGAAGGTGCGAATTGTGTTCAAGGTGCGAGTCTTATCAATAGGAAGGCACAAGCATTATCAAAGGAGTTTGAGTTTCAAGTTAGGCGAACTTGCCAAGGACATTGAAGACCACGTCAGAGATATCCCCAAGGGTGGCGAATTGACAAAGAGAACGTTCCTTATCCTTCAAGATCAAGTCAAAGGCTTCAAATTTTGAATTTTGCCTAGGCGAATTCCTTGTTTTGCATTCTAGTGTTAGCTCTCAAGAGAGGCATCAAATGGAGATCTCATCAAGGAAAATCAAGCCGAATCAAGGACGATCTTCGCCAGGACGGTCTTCGCCAGGACAGGGGCGACCTCTTTCAATCCAGCGTTCCAAGGCGAGGTACATCATCATCTTGCAAATCAAGGACAAAAGGAGTTAGAACAAGAGTTAATTAAAGTAAGCCTCTCAACGACATCAAATTGAATATCTAGCAAGCTACAAGTGTCAGATGAGGTGGCATCCTAGTCATCACGTCTCCAATCAGTGAGGTCCATCTTAGCATGTCCAGATTCAATGTACTTAACTCATACAAGGTGGCACAAACTCCGATGTACCTACCCTGGCTATCCATTGGTCGATTTTTCTAGAAGGGACATGTGTCCAAGCAATACAATTTTATCATTGGTCAAACATTGAATGTTATGTAATGGTTGTAACAAACCCTAATTAGGGTTTTCATTGTAAAATCTTGGCCATTGATCTTGAATTGATCTAAGCCATCAAATTGTATTGTGGGCACTATATAAGCCCAGGCATTTCATTTGTAAAGGCTAATTAGCAATAGCTAGAGAGTTAGGAGATAGTTGGAATAGTTAGAAGATAGAAATAGAATAGCAATTAGAGTAGAATAGGAGGACAAGGCAAGAAATTGTTGCCATTGATTGTAAACAAACTCCATTTTCATTGAAGTAATGGTGAAGTGTGTCGTTTCTTGCAATTTGCATGGTTTCTTGTTGAGTCTTCAATCCTAGATGGTAGATGATTAGATGAATGGAGGAAATGCGATTGATTAATGGTGGAATTCGTATATCCATACTACTAGCAGTTTGTTGATTGCAGACTTGCCTTGTGTAGTCAACTGGAATCGTTCAGCTTAAGTTCAATTTCAATTTGTTGCCTCTTCATTGATATGCATCAACTTGGATGGTATCTATGCCTGCGGTGATGATTTGAACATCATAAAGCTTCCCTTAGAAGATCGCACTAGTCTTGTGTAGATGTTCCATTGATGTCAAAACAAGATCTAGTTAGAGTTTTGTCAAAGATCAATCATTGCTCCTACATTCTTAGTATTAGGATTAGATCCTCTCTTTGCCCTTATCTTTTTTTCATTTTTCAAATCTAAGTTAGTAAGAGCTTGTGTCCAGCAAAGCAGATCGGAAATTCAATCACCAAATGTAAGTCCCCTTGTGATTCCAGCAAATCACATCATACCACGGCGAGCTTATCCACATGTAGAGACCCTACTAAAAGGAACCTTGGAGTCTACCTAACTGATCCTTTACGCGAATCTTCAGCAGTTAGAGACTATTTTCTCAAGAGAGGATAAGATACCCTTAGGTATTTTATTCTGTGTTAGGCTGTGTACAAAATACACGTCAACAGGTTGGTAGCAGACTCATCTCGAGTGGCAGAGTTAGTGGCAGACTCTTGTCTTCTGTTGCAGCGTGTTCTGAGAAGAAGGGGGCAACCTTCTCTGTTATTTCTCTTGGTAATTAGAACGATGACCATTAAGGGAGGGTATTAGAATAATATCTTTCTCTTTGTGTTATTAATGGTCATTTAAGTCGTTTCTAATTTCGCCTCTAGTTAACGATTGTTTCTTTTAGAAACATCGTCTTTGTAACTCTATTTAAAGGAGTTGTCTCCTTGATTAATTGAACAACATCGATTCTTTGAAATCCATATGCTTTTGCATCTATATTAATCCTCCTATTTCATTCTCTATTCCTTAGTTGCATCTCCCCTCCCTTCTCTTCCAACTCAATGGTTTATATATAGTGTAGTCGTCTACCCTCTTTCCTACTTTCGGGCTATCTCTACTAGAGGTGGATTGTTTCTAAGTGACACCACTCATGATCTAATTGCATCATAACAGTCCTAATCGTATTTGAACACCTATGTGTTCACCATGTAAAGTTATTCATTATCCATTTCATGACACCACACCACTAAAGTGGTTAAGTCCATATTTATAGATTATCCATGTGGCTTTTAACTCCAAGACTAAGTCGACTTTACTAAAATTAACTTCCTAAAAATATGCAAGGTTAAATTAAACTACATTAATTCCTACCACCACGTTAATTTCTACCACCACATATCTTAATGGGCAAGGTTGCATATTAATCGGTGCCTCCCACCGTATTTGCTTGTGACATGGGGTATGTAAAATAAAAAGGGAGGGTGGTGGTTGGTGGTAATACCGACCACCCTAGTTATTGTTTTTAAAAACCTTCTTTAACTCGCCACCTTCTATTTAATTTGTTTTATTTTAATTTTAATTTTTATTATATTTTTAATATTTAGTTAATGACTTTTCATTAATATATATATTTAAACATTAAACTTGTCAACAATTTCTTCAATAACCCTTTTTCTATAATTAAATATACATATAAATATATATATTTTGGATATTCATTAAATAACTTAATTTCATAAATTTGTTACATATATATTTACATATTCGATAATTACATATGCATTTATCATAACATAATCGAATTATTAGAACTCATATACATTGTAGAATACATATATATATATATATATTTTTAATCTCAAATGAATACGTAGGTATAAACAAATTTCCCAACGTAAACAAATTTCACAATAATTGTATATATATATATATATAATATATATATACGATCGAATTCAGCGGTATCTAACTAATGTTTATATAAAATTTGTATTATTGTAAACAAAACGATCCTTAATAAAGATGCATTTTTTGTACAAAAGACAATAACCATTCGATATATATGGTACGTTAGGTCGTAAAATCCAAATTATTCAACTTATAAATAATCATATTAAGAATAAGCAACATAATTAAATATGAATCATAATTACCTACATGTATATATATGTATATGATCGAGTCCGAATATACATATAAAATACGTATAACTATAGTATAATTTTGAAAACCAACATTGAATATAGTTTCGATAATTCACCTACTTCTACACGAAGGACGTTAAATGATAGAGTCACTATTTAATTCCCATTATTAACAATTTTTCACCCTTCCAAAACAAATAAAACGTAACATGCAATAATTAAAATCAACACACAAACTGAGCAAACCTCAAGCAAAAACTCATAAAAGATCAAACAACAAAATATGAAGACCGAACAAACTGACAGGACGACCAACTGACGACACTCACACAAGTGTAACTGAGTAAAATAGGGTCAACTACTATCTCCTCCACTTCCATCGGAAAATATAAGGCACGCTCAGACCCGTGAAGCCAGGTGGAGACGATACCCCGTACCTACTCGGTACTTGTACCTGCAATATCCTGCATCACCAAACCACACATGCATATATACAATATAAAAAACACGGCATACACACCGATGAAGGAGAATCACGACGTTCCCTGTCTCACCGAAATGAGTGAAGGAAAATCGTCCCCTTGCATCCAATACACTCGCAGACACACAACATATAATTCCACATTGCATAGATAAAGTAAAGTGTGAGTACATAGCAATAATCCATAAAATGCCATAAATCACAAGTACTGAAATACTGCAAATAAATTATGCATCTCATATCCATATAAAGCATGAAATAATGTCATATAAGTCTAAATAACAAATCATGGTAATGTATCCACTGAAAACAGCCAATAAAATATGAGTCCAATGAGTTCAAACAAGTAGGGGTACTACATTCAAGGTATTGGTCTACGTGCTTCAAACCATCCTTCCAGCTGGAACGATTACACTCGAAGCACATGTCTGACTGGAATTGACCAGCAAAACTCAGGTCCTTAGCAGAATAGGTGATCCTATCCGTCCCTAGTCTTTCCTCCCAGTCCGGCTGTATCACTTCATCGGACAGGTCATTTTGCCATCCCAAGACCATTGATCGGAGGATCGTTTTGCCAAGTTCTTGCATGGTTTTTGGAATTGTCTCGCGTGCATCGTGTTCTTTATCAATGATTTCTCTTGTGTCATTCTTCATGGTGATAGTCTAGTACCATTCCTTAAGAGTGCTAATGTTATAAGGATCTAGGATGGTGGATAATGTAGGAATCTATGCATGGGTCCAGAAAAGAGCTCTCATGAGGGGAAGAGTAGTGGCAGCCACTTCATGCATTCTAAGGGATTCCCTCTTTACCTCTAATAGCCAGACCAGGGTGGTCTCTCGATGGTGAGCCATCTCTTTTACTTCTTTGAGGATTTGTTCTCCCCTCCCTTTGATGCCTTGTATCCATTCTCTGACGGCCCTTGTAGTATCCCGTACTCCTTCAAATTCTGTTGTGGTCCTCTGTGCCAAGGCCGTCCGGGGAATGTGGGATTTGGAAGCATTGTGCAATGGTCTCAGGAGTTGATCGATGTATCCCTCGACCTGCTCGGCACGAGCTCGATACATGTCCTTTTCAGCTGTTATCTCTTCAAGTTGCCTGAGCATGTTTTGTACTGAATCCTTGAATTCCTCCTTTTCCTGTTCCTTAGTGGCTCGTCTGATGGGGACGGTTGTGATGCTATAATTTGCCAGTGTGATCTGATCTGCTGGCTTGTCTACAGGCGGGGTGGCGATGTGAAGAGTACTGTTCCTTTGCTCATCTTTGGTCATTCTGGAATATGCCTTGGGCTTTTTCCTCCCCTTGGCTTTAGTTTGATCTATACGTGAGAAGATGTCTTCCAAGTCAATGGGTGGCTTTGTGGCGGCCTTGCGCTGAGCTTGAGCAATTAACCATTCTTGAGGTACAGTCTGGGCTGATGCTATGGTTAAGTTTGAACTCTGTTCTTTGATGTTTTCAGCCGACTCATCACAAATTTGCAGCTGTTCCATTACCGAAGGAGTGGAGGAGGTGTCAAGCTCTTTGCTCGCAGCAGAGTTTTCTCCCACTTCACTGAACAATTGTCTGGTGCCTTCGTGTGATGGTAGCTCTTCAGTCTTTTCGAGCTTGTGGGTCTCTTCTGTCCTTTTCTCTCCTTCAACGGTAGAGTCATCTTTGGTAGTGTTATGGAGCAGCAGTTCATGGCGACTCTGTTGGGTGGGTTCATGTATTTTGATCCCCTAAATGGATGGAATCTCTCCTTCCTCAATTTGGTTACCCGACTCGGCTGATTCAATGACTCTTAGCTCGACGTCTAGCATGTCGGGTGCGGGAGGATCATCAGCTCCAAATGCATCGATGTTACTCTGGGAAGGAGGAGCAGGTATATAATCCAATTCTACTACATCGTCGGACGAATTTGGTCCTTTGACGAGAAGTGACCTCTGGCCTCCTAATGGGAATCTTCTCCCTTCTTGTTCTCTTGGATGTCCGAGTTCCTCTGCTGGCTTTAGCCTTCTTCCTTTTCTCAGGCTTTTCAATTTCTTCCCTAGGTGCACTGGAAGTTCCCTCATCTTCGGAGGACTGAGAATCAAGGCTACCCATTAAGTGGTAAGTGAATTGGACTCCTTCATAAATTAGTCGCTCAATCTGCTGATGCAACCATTGGTCTGTATATCTTCCTGGGGCTGCCATGACCGCCTCAAAATTAGTGATCGGGTCTTGTGTCCAATCAACGCCTGGCAAAAGATGTCTTACTGCCTCAAATTCTCGAACCTGCAGGCAATTTCCTGAATTTGTGAGTTGATCTGGGATCCGACGATATTCATAGAGTTGCATTTGCTGCACACTCAGCCTTGAATATTCATGCCTCCAGACCTCATAGTCATCAGAGCAGTTTTTCCAATAATCTTCAATTGATTCCTTTGCTCTATACCGCCTGCCATAGGCTCTCTTTGCCAGATTGTCGTGATCAAAGCATTTCCTTGGAAAATGCTCCTATAGGCCATAGGAGGCCAGCTCTGTGAAGGATTCCTCTGCCTGGGAGGGGGTCTTCAGATGGACATCCTGGTTGCCTATAATCATGGGGAATGCGAATCTAGCCTGCTTGCTGTCTCTGAGTAAGCTACTGGCCGGACGTGACTGCCTTGCGACCTCCATAAGAACTATCTTGTCGGTTGGGTACCGTGGAAGCTGGAGAGGGGCACCATCAAAGCCAACTATCCGGATATAGGAGAACCTTGGGAACTGGATGAACCAGGCTTCGTATCTCTGTACTAGAATAGTAGCTTGCTCCGAGAGCCTTATGTGTAATCCTCCCTGCATAAGCCTGACCAAGCACATTGTGAAGGCGTCATTGACGCGCTCATACTGGCCAACTGCATAGGCTAGGCTGTTCTTTTCCCTTTGAGCTATATCCTGATAGTGTAGCTGTGGGTAACAATCATATACTTTTACTTGATCAGGTCCATTCCCGATTTGACCTTTCATTATTAAACTTGGCAGCGGCTGGTTCTTGGTGAACATGTAGACTAAATAGGACGTCATAGTGAAGTACTTCTTTGCCTCAAGTTCGATCAGCTGGGTGTGGATATTGTCGCTTATGATCTGGGCCCAGTCAAACTTGGACTTCCCAACGAAGACCTGTTCTGTGAAGTAAAACATCCATTCTTCAAAGTAGTTGGATTTGGGGAGTCCCATAATCCTGCTGAGCAGTGTGACCATGTCCCCATGCTCATTGTGAAAGTCACTTCTTGGGGTCTTTTTCCCAATTCGGATGCTTGGAGGTCTTCTCTCCCTGTACCACTCTTTATTGATCAGTGTTCTACATCTGGCAAAATTCATATCATACGCCCCCTGCGCTTCATCTATAGTCGTGGCTGTGGGATTGTTTGGGAAGGGAATATCAAATGCATCGCCAATGGCATCAGGAGTGAAGTTAGCGAGGACCATGTCCTCGAGGAGCACCAATCTAGAACCTGGTTGGTAATGTCGGGCTACCTCCACTACTAACTCATAGTTTTGCACTGCTGGGGGAAATCCTGCTGCTTGGGCGATGCCACTTTCCATCATCTGCCTAGGCCTGCCGTAGGCATTAGGGGAGAAGACTCGGCTCCTGAAATCTTGGATATCAATATGGCCTAGGTCAGTATCACCGACATTGTCCCAGACACTCTGAACTTTTGACTCCCTCAATCCCCCTCTTTGATACTGGTACTTCATCCTTTCGACTCTGCGAGGGATATCTGATTTGGATGCTCGCAATGTCTCGGCTGTAGCAGGCGTCTTTAATGATTCTACCGCCGATTTAGGCATTTATCCTACACAGCCGGACGCGGATTACGAGGCGACAAAAGGGAAGTAAAGCGGGTTAGATAGAGGATATACTAGCATACTAGGATCAATTCAAAAAAATCGAATTGAAAGAACAACATGATATTGTTAGCTAAAAGCTTGATTGATTTATACATAAGTATTTATGAAGCTTTTGATTGCGAATTTATTTAGGCATTGATTTCAAAATGGACAAAGCTTGAGAAATTTTCCTAAGTTTGAAAATGCATTTTCTAGCTGATTCTTAGGAGTAAATTCTGATTTCAATCGCTTTGCATGACGCCTTACAAACGTAAAAAGATGCGATTTTGAAGACTTAAGCATTTTAATCAATTTTGCACAGACATCCATCCAATTTGTAAATATTCCAGACGATTGAGAGAGGTAAAGTGCACTTACTTGGTGAAAAATGAATGGTGAGAAATTGCACGATTTGCAAATTTGAATGGAAGAGTTCTGTAGTTTGAATTTCGACGGTTAACTTGTAAATCCAAATTCGCACCTATGGTTTGAAAAGAATTTGCAATTTTATACAGACTTAGCAATTTACCTTGGGTGATTTTGCAAGTTTAACCTGGGTAACTTAGTTGAAAAGCGATTCTGAAAAGGGGCTGCGGATGTCAAATTTCGGTGAATTGGAGAGTTTTGAAAACCATTTAAAACTTTAAACCTTCTTTCATATTTACCCTAAATCGCGATTTTCGGTAGTATGAGAGTTTTTGCCAATTTTCCTTTCACACACTTTCACCCTAAAATGCGATTTTTGGTGCTATGAGAGTTTTGAAAACTTGCACGTGGTCCCATATTTCGCGATTTTCACACTTCATCCGAACTTCGGCGGACTGGGGCAATTCGTCAATTTCCTTTCTCACGCGTTTATGTCTCTATGCGAAATTCGATGCCTTGGGATAATTTTTTAAACCTTTCGAAATACTTAGCTATCGCCTGGATCGTGATTTTCGGCATTTTATGACACTTTGTCAACTTTTCAATATTTTCGGACCTTTTTAGGTATTTGCGGACTTTCTTCTTTTATGACACTTTGTCAACTTTTCAATATTTTCGGACCTTTTTAGGTATTTGCGGACTTTCTTCTTTTACCATTTCGGCTTAAAGGTCCGAATTTCGGCCCTTTTGGCCATTTTGTCAACTTTTCTAATTTTCGGACCTTTTGACAACTTCGCCAACTTCTCCTTTTAACATTTTAACATAAAGGTTCGAATTTCGGCCTTTTTAGGAGTTTGGTCAACTTTTTATTTTTCAGCATTTCACTTAAAGGGTCCGAAATTCGCCCCTTTTGGCCCTTTTGCCAATTTTTTTACTTTCTAACATTTCATTTAAAGGGTTTGAAATTCGGCCCTTTTGGCCTTTTTGCCAATTTTTCAACTTTCTAACATTTCATTTGAAGGGTCTGAAATTCGGCCCTTTGGCCTTTTTGCCAATTTTTTTAACTTTCGGACCTTTTTACAACTTTGCTCTTTTTCGGACCTTTTGGCTGAAAGGCACGAGCTTCGGCACTTGGGTGAGTTTTGAGGCTTTCACCCCTCCTTTTACCTTTCGGATGGCGAAAATCGACATTCATACAAGTCCTGCAAACCTTTAAAACATCATGTAATCCCTCTCATTATTCTTATGCAAAAATCAGTGTCTTTGGGTCCTCATGCGACCTTCAAATGTTCTGTTCTTTCACTTGGCGGACTTCGCCAGTTTCTATCATCCCACGCCTATTCAAGGCGATTTCACAAGCTTGAACAATCTCTTGGGATTCGTGCCCGAGGGTTCGACTAACCATACGGATCACCGGCTCCTTCGCTCAACATCATCATCTCACGGACTAATCGCAGGCTCGCTTGAAAGGACGCGAGAGGCACTCTGCGCGGAACTCAATAGGGCGAAGACGAAAAGGCCCAAAAAAGGAAGGGGGACCTTGTCGGCGACAGGGAGCGTGTGCAACACACAACAAGAACGTTCACCCAGCACTATCTACTCACAAGAAACCGGGTCTTCTTTGAAGGATTTACTACCAAAACCAACCCCAACAATTTTACCATCATAGTCAAAGTCTATTACTAAACCACTAAATTTGGAGACTGTCAACCAGTAAGCTACAAACTTGAGGGATCTTCACACGTTTGGGTCAATGAAGTGGTACAACCATAGTTGCATGGGTAGTCGTACCCAGCCCTTGGGTACTCGTATCGGAGACTCAGACGAATATCCCACACCAGAAACTTGGTTGGAAACGTCTCCATAGAGAGGAGACTTCCCTCTAACGTATTCGCCCGTCTCCCACCATCTCCAAGCCAAACAAAAAAAAGGAGCAAGTGACATGTGGCACTACATCAAATATTATTCAATGTACCTAATGGTCCTAACCTCATTTCTCATTGGTCCACATTCAAAGGAAGGACAAGTGTCCAAAGTTGTGTAATCATATCATTGGTCAAATATTAAATGTAAGTGGTGGTAGTTGTAACTACCCCACATTAGGGTTTTGTTGTCCTAATCTTGGCCATTCATTTCAAATCAATTTGGGCCCTTGAATTGTAATTGAAAGTCTGTAAAAGGCTTGGCCTTTTCATTTGTAAGGGGTTAATAATAGAAAACAATAATTGAGTAGTGGGAGTTAGAATATTAGTAGGAGACAGAGATTGTTGCCAAGCCTCTCTTGGAATAAACATATGATTTCATTGAAGATTTTGTGGATATTTATGTGTTGTTCCTACATGTTGCATGGTTTCTACTTCTTCAAATTTAGTTTGAGTTCATTGACTTTGATGGAGAAATGTGATGATGTGTGATGAATTCCTTGGTGTTCATACCATTTGTAATTTGTTGATTGCAAATTGCACTGCATGGTTAGTCTGAACCTCATTGTTGCAATAGTTCGATTGTGGATGTTCATTTGGATTGCACCAGCATTGGGTATTTGAATGGATGTTTGCAATAGGAAAATCATTTACTACCTTTGGAGATCGCATCAGTTTTGTGCAATTGTTATCATGGTGAAGCAAAGCTTGATTTAAGGAGTTTGTCTATTTGAGAATCATTCATTATCATGATTTTTCATAGGTCTAAATTAGATTAGATTCTCTATCCCTTTCCCTTTGATCTTTGTTTGGTAGAAGTAAAGTTAGTTTCCAAGTTCCAACTGTTTTGTATAAGCATAAGTCCCTTTGTGATACCAGCATATCACATCATTTCACTGGGACTATCCAATTGCATGTCAAGACCTGACTAAAGAAACCTTGGAGTAGCCATATTTGATCACATAGTTTAGCATATAAGGTTTCCTTGTTCAAGAGAGGATATAATACTTAGTATTTTATTCTGTGTTCGCGGTGTTATAAAAAACACATCAACAAGCACACTGTTGTAAAATCAGGGTATCAAATTTAATCTATGGTAGACCATTTATAAATGTGACCATTTCACACATCGCCCCATCGCAAATGGGGACCCCCTCTTTTTTGCTTGTTTTTCGCTTGTTTTCGCTTTCGTTTTTAGGGTTTTGTTAGTCCGTTAGTTGTCTGGATTTAGGGCTAAGCCTTAGGGTTTTAAATATTGCCTTTTCAAGCCAAAATCCAGTCACTTTTAAGAGTTTTTTTTGAGCTTCTTTTCTAGAATGCAAATTTTGAATGCAATGATTTCGCCAAAATGGTCTAATTTTCAATTGGAATGTTCATGCAGAGCTTAAACTTGTTTAAATGATGACCGTCAATGTGAATTTTTGTCTGACTGAATATTTTGACCAAATTTTGACTTTTTTGAAGTTTGATCCTGGGCATCGGAATTGATTTGTTTTCGCCTTGTGAAGTGATAAAATGTGAAAAATCTTGTTATTTTGGCCTGTAGGAGCAAAATCGCTCCTGTCCCTCAGTGAAGGACGGGAGCTCAATTTCAAATATCTCATCGTCCCTACAGAGTCCAGACAAATTTTACGTTTGAAGTGATAGAGAACGACAAGATCTTTCATTTGAATATAAATTGAAGATTTTCATGAGCGCGGAAAGGCCTCCAAGAGGAAAATCGCTCCTGTCCCTCAGTGAAGGACCGAAGCTACAATTCAAATTTCGCCTTGTCCTTGCAAGATTTTGAAAACTTAATGATTTGAGGACGTCCGAAGGAAGATACTTTGCCAAATGAATATAATTTGAGATGCAAAAAACGAAGGAAAATGACCTATATTGACTAAATCGCTCCTGTCCCTCTCCAAGGGACCAGGGCGAGGTACCTTGTAGCTCTCGTCCCTCTCCCAGGGACCAGAGCGATTTCCTTCATTTTGCAAAATCCAGACAAGGGTCGAGGCAAGTTTACGTTCAAAAACAAAGGAGAACATGAGATGAGCACATTGAATATAATTTGAAGATTTTTTGGACGTCCATACCAGTGCTAAATGCCTAGTTCGCTCCTGTCCCTCAGGAAGGGACCAGAGCGATTTTTGATATAATTGCCTTTTTTGCAAAATTCCAAGCAATGTCAAGGCATGGACGGATCAAGTAAAGAAGGACGACTCCGTTGAATATAAACTTGGAACCTGGCAAAGTAAGATGAAGGCCACAAAGGAAGGATCGCTCCTGTCCCTCTCCAAGGGACCAGGGCGATACAATGGTGATGATGCGTCCCTCCAGAGTTCAAGGTCGTCCCTCCAAGGTTCAAGGCCGATCCAAGTTAGGACGAAGGGTGGCGAGGACATTTCAAGGCATTTCCATCAAGCGCAACGTTGCAAAGGTCATCACATGGAAGGATTTGCACTATAAAGACCTAGATCGCTCCTGTCCCTCTCCAAGGGACCAGAGCGATATTTCTATTAAAGCATCGATTTCAAAAGACAAGCAAGTTTCAAGCTACCAAGAGGGTCGAAAGGACATCATTCCACGCAATGAAGATGATTGCAAGTTGGTACAAACAAGAACAAGCATGTTATGATGAACTTCGCTCCTGTCCCTCAGGAAGGGACTAGAGCGATATTGATATATTAGATTAATCCATGCAAAATTTACGTAAGGACAATACATTGCAATGTTTTGGAGGGTCCATGGTATGGTAAAAAGATGATAAACAAGAGTTTTGAACGTGAAATGATCATCATTTTGAGCATGGAGACTATATCGCTCCTGTCCCTCTCCAAGGGACCAGGGCGATTTGCTTTGGATTCCTTGTTTTGCTTCAAGACCAAGCTAAGTCAAGACGTCTTAAGATAGCATATGGTCCAAGGCATCGTTTGAAGACAATTTGCAAGAGTTTTTAACGTCCAAACATTGCTAATCGAGGTAAAAGTCTCCCATCGCTCCTGTCCTTTGGACAAGGACCAGGGCGATATCATAAAAAAAACTCACGTTCCTTCAAAGATCAAGGCGACATGAGGATAGGAAAATGCGATGGACGACATTTGGAGGACATTGCAAAGGAGATCGAAGTGTAAAGTTGCCAAGGTCAAGGAGAAAACATGGATCGCTCCTGTCCCTCTCCAAGGGACAAGGGCGATGGTCCCTTTAAATACGTCCAAACACATAATGAAGCGAATGGGAATAAGCGCAAAGGACACAAGCAATGATTTTTCGAAGGTCAAGGATACAAGATGAACATAAAAACATGGAGATCGCTCCTGTCCCTCTCCAAGGGACCAGGGCGATAATGGTCATAGGATGCACTTGCTCGCACAAGGAAGAAATTCAAGTTCGAAAGACCACCAGATGATCGATTTGGGACGTAGGAATGAAGGAATTAAAACGTCGAAAACGCAAGAATCATGCCAAAGATGGTGAATCGCTCCTGTCCCTCATCAAGGGACCAGAGCGATGAGGTACGTCCCTCTATTTACATATTTTTTGGCGCCAAATTAAACAATTCGAATTTACTTTAAATGCTAAATCAATTTAAAATTTAAAAAATCCATTTTTTATTGGCATTTAATGTGGCGTTAACATTTATTAATTATTTTTGCCTTATTTAAAAATCGAAATTTGCAATTAAAAAACGCAAGGCATTAGTAATTAATTAATTAATTAATAAAAAATCGATTTGAGCGCTCATATATGGAGGTCGGCCTTGTTATTTCATTGCAAATCATTTAAAAAATGGTTTTGTTTTTATTAAGTCGGCCTAAGGGGTAAAGGAGGCAAGCGCTATATAAGGGGGTAGAATTATCATTTTCTACATCATTATTTTTACCTTCCTTTATGCGAGTTGACAAGGTGGCAAAGACACTCCAAAGGTGGTGCGAATTGCATTGAAGACCAAGGGTGGCGCGCTTAGACATTCCAAAGGTGGTGCGACTTCAAACCAAAGGTGGCGTAGACATTCCCAAAGTGGTGTGAGGCGTGCGAAGTGTGTTGGAAGAGGTGCGAATTGCATTGAAGATCAAAGGTAGAGCGAATTTGAAGATCCATCCAAGACCACGCCTAAGGCGAATTTGCTAAGGACTTGGTGATTTATTTGTGCGAAATTGAAGATCACATTCTCTCCAGAGGTGGCGAAATCAAATTTGAGGGGATCATATTGAAGATTATCTTTATACCTCAATTTTGCTTAGGCAAATTTTGTTTTTGCATTCTAGAGTTAGCTCTCTATCGAGGTATGGCGATTTTATTATTATTGTTTTATTCATTCATCGTCATATTTCAAATTTTGAATTTTAAAATCTCTTAGCTCAATCGTTGTATTTTAGGAAATGATAACTCTAGGGACTTATCATGAGGTTTCCTAAAATCTATCTCTCTTATCTACGTTATTTATTGCAAAATCTATTTCTTATAATGAAATGTTGTGTAGGTATGGCGACCCCAAAGGCGGGAGCATCTACCAGTCGCTCGGCTCTCATGAAAGAAGATCAGAAGACTGAAGAAGTGGAGACCAAGATCGTGTCCAAGTGGAGCAACATTGGAGATACAAACTTGGGGAACTTTAGCACGAAGAAGTTCCGAGAGGTCCCTTACATCGGCAAGCCATCACCTGTCGCCCGGAGAATAATAGAGAGTGGCATTATCAAGGCGGCCGGTTTTCCTCCAGCCATTCAGTGTCACGAGTTGATGATCGAGTGTGCCCGTCATTACAATCCACAGTCCAGGACAATTGTGTCCAATGAGGGAAACACTTTGGCGTACCTTTCAGAGGAGGCCATAAGTGAAGCCTTCCATCTTCCAGAGCACAGGGACATGATATACAAGAGCATTGAAGGAGCCAGATCAGTGTACGATGATGATCCAGATGCTTGCTTAAGCATAATCAACAAGAACTGGCTACTCAAGAGTCGTCCCCGTCTGAGCAAAGTACCGAACACACCACACCGGATCGATTTCCAAGAGGAGTACAGAGATTTGATTACCATGCTCAACAGAGTTACAGGAGCACCTCATGCCTTCTATTTTGAGAAATGGATGTTTTATTTCATCCAGGTGATTGTTCAAGGAAAGGGTACAATACATTGGGCTAGGATAATTAGCCATTGCTTAGACGTACAATTGAGAAGACTCAGGGCTACTAAGTCCTTCCACATGAGTTCATACGTCATCTATGCCTTAATCAGGAGCGTTGAGTACGCAGGACTACCTCACAGAGGAGTGATTGGAAGAGGACCCGGCGAGGTCAGAGTTTGTGAATCCTATACCTACTTGCATCATCCACCAGGGAAGAACTACAAGTTAATCAATGATACTTTCACGATGAACATCACCAGGACGTTGCAAGGAGGGATTCACAACAGATTATCTCAGGATGCCCAGGAGTTAATCAAGAGGTACGGTGCTTGGTTCATTCAGTTTCCCAAGTTCACTTACATTAGAGTGTATGGATGTCCTTTACCTCCATACATGTTGCCGAGGTACCCGACAGACAGGATTGTGTTGCTTGAAGTAACAAGGCAGTTGGCAGCATATGTGAAGGCATTCAGACACAGACATCAGAATGGAGTTCAGGTACCTATTATTTTGGGTAATTCAGTTGAGGTATGTCCCAATGTCTCAGCCATGGATGACGCAGAGAGGGAGTTAGCCTTGTATCCTTTTTCATCTTTTGCTTGGAGGAATAGTTTTGATCCTCATGGACATTTAGAGGAGACAGTCGGTAGAAGATTTAGACATGAGTACCAAATTGAAGATTTTATGATGAATCTCCTAGATGATCTTGAAGTAAAACGCAAGATACATTCTAGATTGCCTTTGGATTTCATCAGGAAATGTAAGATTTACAGAGTAGCCGACCAAGCTCAGGACAACGGCAGGCACATCCAATCTTCATATGATAGAGAGAGCAAAGCGATAAGTTTGAATTGGAATGAGCCCGAAGCCGTGGATTTAGATGATTTGATGGCACCAGTCTTGTCTTGTACTCGCAGATGGGTAGACATTCAACATCAGAAGTTGAGAGAACAAGGCATAGCCATGTCTTTTACTTTGGAAGAAAAGCCAGCCGAAGGTGGAGCCAGTGTTAGTGAAGGCAATCCTAATCCTAGGAATTCAGGTGAAGGTAACCTTCGATGTGCCAGTGAGGGCAATCTCCATCCGAGAGGTTCAAAGAGAAAGGAAAGATCAGAAAAGAAAGAGCCTTCCAAGAAAAAGCAAGGTGCTAACAAAGACCAAACACCAGGTACTTCTTCCAGGCCAGAAGATAGAACAGTTCGAGTGGAAGAATCCATGGAATCGATGGTACAGAATGACAGACAGGAGGAAGAACAGGCACAGCATGTTTCATCCGATGGATCTCTCCAAGACTATGATTTAGATAATGATAATGAAGTAACATCTCCTCCCAGACAAGAAGAAGTAGTACACAAAGAAATTCAAGTTCAAGAGACAAGATCAAATATCCCAGATTGGTTGAAGGAAAGGTTGACTAAGGTGATCGTAATTGAGGACGAGGACAGTGCAATCGATCTAGAGAGCCTTGTTGGACGCTCACATATGACAACAGAGAAGAAGAAGGCTACAAAGATGTCCAAGATGATTCGAGATGAGACTGGATCTAGAAAACTGCAGATAGCTACACCGGCAGCAGACAAATATGAGGGTGAGATCCTAGCAGAAGACTATCATATACAGACTATTGAGTTAGGACCATCCACAGCAGAGCAGACTTTAGATGATGCCACCGACACATTTGAGGCATTGAAGGATAAGTTTAGAGAAGAAGTAGAAAAGAATAGAAAGCTTGAGAGAGAGGTCGGTGCATGGAGGACATATTTCAGTCACATCAATGAACCTTTGGGACGTCAGGATCCAGTTAGATCACCATTGCAGGCATTGCCCCTTCAATCAATCAATGAAGCAGAAAGATTCAGGAATATGGTTCAGCGTACATGTAATTGGATGGATAGATCTCACACGGTGGCCATTGAGTTTATTACAAGGATGTCGAAGATCACCCATCAGGCTATCCAAGTTCTTGAGATAATCCACAGATTGATGGCAACAGTAGCTGCATTTGCCCATACCAAGGACGTTGTCATCCCTGTCTTGAAAGTTATAAGACATACGTCTAGAAGAATTTTAGCACAAGAGAGGATCTTAGAAGGTGATTCTCACAGTTTGTTTCAGTGGTCAACCTTACTCCATATAAAGAGTGTTCTCTTTGAGGACATCAGTGTTAGATGTGGTCAAGTTGAGGAGGTGATCAATCCGATCCAGGACAGAGTATTTGAGGTACTTCGTACCATTCTTGGCAGGAGGATCGAGGTCGAGACAGATGTGGATTTACAAGAGTTTGAGGATAGAATCACTATCATCTTTCGCAAGGACGCAGATGTTACAGATGAGCAGTATGATCAAATGTATGCCACCATGCTCCTGATTGATAGAACAAAGGAACTTGAACCTACTTGGGACACAGCTCTTCTAGATGCATTTGATCAGGTTATCCACTTAGAAGAGAGTATCAAGAATCTTCCCGAGATTCCAATCACAGAGATCGAAGGAATTGTGACAAAATTCATTGCATATGCTAAGAAGGAAAATTGGAAAGGGAATAAGATTCTAGATGAAAGGTTGTTACAGATGACATGACATCTTATTTCTCATTGGTTGATACCTCCTAGATTTTTGTGCCAAATTTAATATTTGGCTATGTATTTAATATTGTTCAGTAAAAAGGAGGTCATTTGTAACAAACCCTAATTAGGGTTTAGGTGTCATGATCTTGTCCGTTGATTTACTTTCAATCTGGACCTTTCATTGTAATTGGGGATGCTATTTATACCCCCATTTTCATTTCATTTGTAATAGTCAGTTAATAGAGAATAGAGTTAAGAGTGAAATAGAGAGATTAGAATTGTAAGCAATTTTTATTTTGTAGCAAGATTGAGTCTTGAAGAGAGAAGTTCAAGCAATTGTTGTATATGATGACTAGGAAATCAATAAAATATTGAAGTTATGGTGTTTTGTTGCAAATTTCTTAAGTTATCTTCATGGTTGTTGGATGTACTTGAATCTCGCTCAATCAAAGTAGTTTGTTAATTTGAAAGGCTAAGTGTGAGATTTGATATTTGGTAGGATTCGCAATCCAAACCACTAGCTTCTTGCTGATTGTAGGAACGCCTTGTGTGGTCGACTGGAAAACACCTTGAGTCCTTAACCTTCAAGCATTTTCGTATCTAGGACATGTACCTTCATAGTAGTGTCCTTGGTCTTTGATGCATTGAACATCATTATTACCTTAGAAGATCGCACTAATTTCAGTTGAGTTGTTGTCTCATGGCGAAATTGAAATTGGTTGAGTCTTGCCAAATCTCATCCATGCTAAGTCGTTCATAGGGTTAGGCTAGATTAGACCTCTTAAGCCCTATCTTTTTCCATTTTTTTTTGAAAGTTCTTTTTAGATTAGTGAAATCTTCGAACTATTGAATCCGTAAGACGCCTTGGAGGAAACAGCAAATCACATCATACCACTAAAAGCTTGTCCACACGTGGAGACCCCACTAAAAGAACCTTGGAGTCCATCTAACTGATCCTTTTTGCAGATCTTCAGCAGTTAGAGACTATTTTCTCAAGAGAGGATAAGATGCCTGTCGGTATTTTATTCTGTGTATGATTGTGTACAAAATACACGTCAACAGTTTCCTTGTTCAAGAGAGGATATAATACTTAGTATTTTATTCTGTGTTCGCGGTGTTATAAAAAACACATCAACAAGCACACTGTTGTAAAATCAGGGTATCAAATTTAATCTATGGTAGACCATTTATAAATTACTCAATACTACCAATGCTTAAAGATAATATTTTCAGTACTAACGTACACACCTATGAACTGATAGGTAAGTAACCCACATAAAGAGCAATATTACAAATTGGGTCTTCAATGTGTTGTTAAAGAACTGGAAATCATATCCTTTTTGAGTTCAACCCTTGATTGTCTTATTGTTGAACAAAAGTCAAGGATAGAAGTATATAGATATACATGATAAAAAACAGAAGATGCGAATACTCTATTAAATATTTTTGCATGGTGTAGCATATAGGATTCGGAAGTAACCTAGAATGACTTTATGCTGATTATATAGATGTTTTGTATTCTATTTTGTTTTAATATTTTTACATAATGCTATTTTCTTTTCGAGTCAATGCGAATTGTCTTCACTCTGTTAATCCTTTGATGACTGCCTCTGCATTCTTATGTAGCTTAAATCTAGAGAGTTGATGGCAGCACCACCATTTTAAAGAGTTTGACATTATTGTTATTCAAGCATATTAGAAGTGTCAATATTTCTTACACAGCGAAGTATGTGCATGGGCTCCTAGTGGTTTTATCATTTCTCACCATGTCAAACAAACTTTAGACAAGGACTTTTATCTTTATAAAAGTTGAAAAGTTATTGTCATGGCCCATTGTGTTTCAAACATAATATAGGAAACAAGGAATGCCTATCTTGTAAAAATTAAATGTGGTGGTTGGGCCACAAATTTTCTGAGTTTTAATTTTCTGATATTTGCTGCTGCAGGTTATATATGGTGGAGGTGTGGAATCTCTGATAATTGATACAATTGGACGCATGCTCAGTAAAAAGTACAGAGATAGAGTTGCCCAAGTATAAGCAGTGTATCCTTTATAAATTGTGTCTTGCATCTTTGTATATATGTTACAAGTAAAATGTTTTTTACCTGACCATTTATCGTAACCTCCTGACTTAATTTGTCAAAAGGATTAAAATTTAAAATTCAAAATGATTAAGATAAACTTGATATTTTAACCAGGGTTGATGCCTGAGTAGCTTCTTTTTTATTTGGTAAATTCTTGTGTGGTTATGTTCATCTGGTGTATTGCATTGTTCTTGCATGCTTTAGCTTTTATACATTCGAAAATTCAAGGTAGCATCATTGCATGGGCCCTTTGACATTCTTGCAAACCCATCAGAGTTGCATTGAATTTGTGAAGGTGAATGGGTCAATAAGAGTAATACATCCGTATGAAATGCCCCTAAAAGAACACAGGATCAAAGGTCTACAAGAACCATGACCTCTACTAATTTCAAATTTTGTGGAAGTTATTTAACATGCTAGTTAATCTAATTTTAAGTTTGAAAAAGTGCATCTTATATTACTCCAGAGAACAAATGATTTACTTCGTTTAAAGACTATGATTACAAGGAAATTTATCCCTACATAGAAAGGACTCGGGCCTATTCCATAATGGGAAAATATTTCACATCTTTTTCATACTACTCAGGTTTTGATTATATTTATCAATAATTAGGATCAAATTGTTCAAAATTATTCATCAGATTTAATATAATATGATATATTGAAACATCTATGAGGTTTCCCAAATACCAATGTATCTTTGGCCAAACAATGAGAAATGGATTCAAAATGTAGAAACATGTTTGGATGCAATGATGGATCCCATTGGATTTAAGATCTTTTCAATGATCTGCAGATATGGTTATGCCATATTAAGGGAACCCTTTTTTTGATACATGGGGGAGGGAATTTATTGGGGCTCTTTTTTGCTAAGTTGCCATACCCACAGAGAGAGAGAGAGAGAGAGAGAGAGAGAGAGAGAGAGAGAGAGAGAGAGAGAGAGAGAGAGACGCACACACACACACAGAGCAAAGAGGGCATATAACAAAGACTGCTGCCCCAAAAACGTGGTTACTTAACAGCAGGACTGCAATGCCCACTTACAGACACACACACACACACAGCAAAGAGGGCATATAACCAAGACTGCTGCCCCAAAACGTGGTTACATAACAGCAGGACTGCAATGCCCACTTACAGACCTCCAAACTCAGGCCAAAGTACCTGTTGACGTGTATTTTATACACAATCATACACAGAATAAAATACCAATAGGCATCTTATCTTCTCTTGAGAAAATAGTCTCTAACTGCTGAAGATCTGCAAAAAGGATCAGTTAGGTAGACTCCAAGGTTCTTTTAGTAGGGTCTCTACGTGTGGACAAGCTTTTTTAGTGGTATGATGTGATTTGCTGTTTCCTCCAAGGGGTCTTACGCATTCTAAAGCTCGAAGATTTTACTAAACTAAAAGGAACTTTCAAAAAAATAGCAAAAAGATAGGGTTTAAAAAGAGGTCTAATCTAGCCTAACCTTATGAATGACTTAGTATGGACGAGACTTGGCAAGATTCAACCAACTTCAATTTTGCCATAAGATAACAACTCAATTGAAATTAGTGCGATCTTCTAAGGTAATATAATGGTATTCAATGCATCAAAGATCAAGGACACTACTACGAAGGTACATATCCAAGACACAATGATAATTGAAGATTAAGGACTCAAAGTGTTTTCCAGTTGACCACACAAGGCGTTCCTACAATCAGCAAGAAGCTAGTGGTTTGGATTACGAATCCTACCAAATATCAAATCTCACACTTAGTCTTTCAAATTAACAAACTACTTCGATTGAGCACAATTCAAGTGTATCAAACAACCATGAAGATAACTCAAGAAATTAGCAACAAAACACCATAACTTCAATATTTTATTGATTTCCAAGTCATCATGTACAACAATTGCTTGAATTTCTCTCTTCAAGACTCAATCTTGCTACAAAATAAAGTTGCTTCTAACTCTAATCTCTCTTACATCAACTATTGACTATTATCTGACTATTACTCTATTATCTATTACCCAATGAAATGAAAAATGGGGGTATAAATAGCATCCCCAGTTACAATGAAAGGTCCAGATTGAAAGTAAATCAACGGACAAGATCATGACACCTAAACCCTAATTAGGGTTTGTTACAAATGACCTCCTTTTTACTGAACAATATTAAATACATAGCCAAATATTAAATTCGGCACAAAAACCTAGGAGGTATCAACCAATGAGAAATAAGGTGTCATGTCATCTGTAACAACCTTTCATCTAGAATCTTATTCCCTTTCCAATTCTCTTTCTTAGCATATGCAATGAATTTTGTCACGATTCCTTCGATTTCTGTGATTGGAATCTCGGGAAGATTCTTGATACTCTCTTCCAAGTGGATGACCTGATCGAATGCATCTAGAAGAGCTGCGTCCCAAGTAGGTTCAAGTTCCTTCGTTCTATCAATCAGGAGCATGGTAGCAAACATCTGATCATATTGGTCATCTGTAACATCTGCGTCCTTGCGAAAGATGATCTTGATTCTATCCTCAAATTCTTGCATATCCACATCTGTCTTGACCTCGATCCTTCTGCCAAGAATGGTACGAAGTACCTCAAATACTCTGTCCTGGATCGGATTGATCACCTCCTCAACTTGACCGCATCTAACACTGATGTCCTCGAAGAGAACAATCTTTATATGGAGTAAGGTTGACCACTGAAATAAACTGTGAGAATCACCTTCCAAGATCCTCTCCTGCGCTAAAATTCTTCTGGATGTATGTCTTATAACTTTCAAGACAGGGATGATAACGTCCTTGGTATGGGCAAATGCAGCTACTGTTACCATCAATCTGTGGATTATCTCAAGAACTTGGATAGCCTGATGAATGATCTTCGTCATCCTTGTAACAAACTCTATGGCCATTGTATGAGATCTATCCATCCAACTACATGTACGCTGGACCAGGTTCCTGAATCTTTCTGCTTCATTGATCGATTGAAGGGGCAATGCCTGCACTGGTGATCTAACTGGATCCTGACGTCCCAAAGGTTCATTGATGTGACTGAAATATGTCCTCCATGCACCTCTCTCTCTCTCAAGCTTTCTATTCTTTTCCACCTCTTCTCTAAGCTTGTCCTTCAATGCCTCAAATGTGTCGGTGGCATCATCTAAAGTCTGCTCTGCTGTGGATGGTCCTAACTCAATAGTCTGTATATTATAATCCTCTGCTAGGATCTCACCCTCATATTTATCTGCTGCCGATGTAGCTATCTGCAGTTTTCTAGATCCAATCTCATCTCGAATCATCTTGGACATCTTTGTAGCCTTCTTCTTCTCTGTTATCACATGTGAACGTCCAACAAGGCTCTCTAAATCAATTGCATTGTCCTCGTCCTCTACTACGATCACCTTGGTCAATCTTTCCTTCAACCAATCTGGAATATTCGATCTTGTTTCTTGAACTTGAATTTCTTTATGTACTATTTCTTCTTGTCTGGGAGGAGATGTTATTTCATTATCTTCTTCTAAATCATAGTCTTGGAGAGATCCATCCGATGAAACATGCTGTGCCTGTCCTTCCTCCTGCCTGTCATTCTGCACCATCGACTCCATGGACTCTTCCACTCGAATTGTTCTATCCTCTGGTCTGGAAGAAGTACCTGGTGTTTGATCTTTGTTGGCACCTTGCTTTTTCTTGGAAGGCTCTTTCTTTTCTGATCTTTCCTTTCTCTTCGAACCTCTCGGATGGAGATTGCCCTCACTGGCACATCGAAAGTTACCTTCACCTGAATTCCTAGGATTAGGATTGCCTTCACTCACACTTGCTCCACCTTCGGCTGGTTTCTCTTCCAAAGTAAAAGACACAGCTATGCCTTGTTCTCTCAATTTCTGATGCTGAACGTCTACCCATCTGCGAGTACAAGACAAAACTGGTGCCATCAAAGCATCTAAATCCACGACCTCGGGCTCATTCCAATCCAACCTTATTGTTTTGCTTTCTCTATCATAGGAAGACTGGATATGCCTGCCATTGTCCTGAGCTTGGTCGGCCACTCTGTAAATCCTGCATTTCCTGATGAAATCCAAAGGCAATCTAGAATGTATCTTTCGTTTCACTTCAAGATCATCTAGGAGGTTCATCATAAAATCTTCAATTTGATGCTCATGTCTAAATCTTCTACCGACCGTCTCCTCTAAATGTCCATGTGGATCAAAACTCTCTCTCCAAGCAAAAGATGAAAAAGAATACAAGGCTAACTCCTTCTCTGCGTCATCCATGGCTAAGACATTAGGACATACCTCAACTGAATTACCCAAAATAATAGGTACTTGGACTCCATTCTGATGTCTGTGTCTGAATGCCTTCACATATGCTGCCAACTGCCTTGCTACTTCAAGTAACACAATTCTGTCTGTCGGATATCTCGGCAACATGTATGGTGGTAAAGGACATCCATGCACTCTAATGTAAGTAAACTTGGGAAACTGAATGAACCAAGCACCGTACCTCTTGATGAATTCCTGGGCGTCCTGAGATAATCTATTGTGAATCCCTCCTTGCAACGTCCTCGTGATGTTCATCGTGAAGGTATCATTGACTAACTTGTAGTTTTTCCCTAGCGGATGATGCAAGTAGGTATAGGATTCACAAGCTCTGACCTCACCGGGTCCTCTTCCAATCACTCCTCTGTGAGGTAGTCCTGCGTACTCAACACTCCTGATCAAAGCATAGATGACGTATGAACTCATGTGGAAGGACTTAGTAGCCCTGAGTCTCCTCAACTGTACGTCCAAGCAATGGCTAATTATTCTAGCCCAATGTATTGTACCCTTTCCTTGAACAATCACCTGGATGAAGTAAAACATCCACTTCTCAAAATAGAAGGCATGAGGTGCTCCTGTAACTCTGTTGAGCATAGTAATCAAATCTCTATACTCCTCCTGGAAATCAATCCTGTGCGGTGTGTTCGGTACTTTGCTTAGACGGGGACGACTCTTAAGTAGCCAGTTCTTATTGATTATGCTTAAGCAAGCATCTGGATCATCATCGTACACTGATCTGGCTCCTTCAATGCTCTTGTATATCATGTCCCTGTGCTCTGGAAGATGGAAAGCTTCACTTATAGCTTCCTCTGAAAGGTATGTCAAAGTGTTTCCCTCATTGGACACAATTGTCCTGGACTGTGGATTGTAGTGACGGGCACACTCGATCATCAACTCGTGGCACTGAATAGCTGGAGGAAAACCGGCCGCCTTGATGATGCCACTCTCTATTATTCTCCGGGTGACAGGTGATGGCTTGCCAATGTAAGGGACCTCTCGAAACTTCTTCGTGCTAAAGTTCCCCAAGTTTGTATCTCCAATGTTGCTCCACTTCGACACTATCTTGGTCTCCACTTCTTCGGTCTTCTTATCTTCTTTCATGAGAGCTAAACGACTGGTGGATGCTCCTGTCTTCGGAGTCGCCATACCTACACACCATTTCATTATAAGAACTTGATTTTGCAATAAATAACATAGATTAGAGAGATAAAGTTTTTTAGGAAACCTCATGATAAGTCTCTAGAGTTATCATTTCCTAAAAAACAAAAGATTGAGCAATGAAAATCAAAATTCAAAACTTCAAAATTTAAAATATGACGATGAATGAAATAAAGCAATAAAATCAAATCGCCATACCTCAATAGAGAGCTAGCTCTAAAATGCAAAAAGACAAAAGATCGCCTAGGCAAAATTGACGTGTAAATAGTCTTCAATGTGATCTCTTTCTTCAAAATATCAATTTCGCCACCCTTTTGTCCTTGACGTGGTCTTCAAAGCAACGTTCAAATGTAAACTTCAAGTTCGTAGCGCCTTGGATTGATGTTAATGCCTTGGTCAATACTTCGCACCACCTTGAATATAATTCGCACTTCTTCAAACACAACTTCGCACTTTTCCCTTTGTCTTCCAAATCGCACTTGAATGAAGATGATAAAATGATAATGTAAAAATAAAAATCATCACCTCCCTTGTATAGCGCTTACCTCTCACCTCCATATAGGCCGACTTGGTAATTAAATAAGGCATTTTAAACCATTTTTTAATAAAATAACAAGGCCGACTTACTTAAAACAATAAAATACCAAGCGCTTCCCTTTGATTTTTTATTAATTAATTAATTAATTTATTAAATGCCATCGTTTTTAATTAATAAACTTCGATTTTTTTTACAAGGCAAAAAATAATTAATTAATACCAAGCGCAATATTTAAATGCCATTTTTAATTTAAAATATCGATTTTGCTAGCATTTAAATAAATTCAAAAATGTTTATTTGAGCGCCAAAATATTTTGAAAATGAAAGGGACGTACCTCATCGCCCTGGTCCCTTGGAGAGGGACAGGAGCGATTCATGATTTTTGTCTTGATTCTTGCAACTTCAACGTTCATCTCCTTCCTTTCCATGTTCAATATCGATCATTTTGATGGGTCCTTCGAATTTGATTGCCTTGCATGTGCGCATAAGTGCCTTTGGGAGTTCATCGCCCTGGTCCTTGTCCAAAGGACAGGAGCGATCTCCATGTTTTCACGTAGACCTTGCATCTTTGATCCTCGAACTTTCATTGTAGAGCGAATAACTTCATTGCTTGTCCATTCCACGCACGTCCCATTTGTTTTCATGAAGTGTTCGGACATTTGAGAGGATCATCGCCCTTGTCCCTTGGAGAGGGACAGGAGCGATTCATGTCTTTCTCCTTAATCTTGGCAACTTTAAACTTCAATCTTCGTTGTGATGTCTTCCAAACGCCGTCCTTTACCTTGTTCATCTTCGCCTTGCCTCAACTTTGAAGGAATATGAGTGTTTTTGATGGGATCGCCTTGGTCCTTGTCCAAAGGACAAGAGCGATATGAGCTCTTTAGCATGTTTGACGATGTTTGGACGTTCAAGACTCTTGCACGTGATCTTCAAAGAACGCCTTGGACCATGTATAATCTTATGAAGCCTTGACTTAGCACGCATTTGAAGCAAAATAGAGAGTCCAAGGCAAATCGCCCTGGTCCCTTGGAGAGGGACAGGAGCGATATGGTCCCTATGTACATCTTGATGATTATTTTACGTTTGAAATCTTCATGCATCGCCTCCCTATCATACCATGGACCTTCTAAGACCTTGCAAAATCTTGACCTTACGTAAATCTTGCATGAAAAGGGCCAATATATCCAACATCGCCCTGGTCCCTTCCTGAGGGACAGGAGCGAACTTCATCATTTTAAGCTTATTCTTGTTTATTTCAACTTGCAATCATCTTCATTACGTGAAATGATGTTCTTTCGACCCTCTTGGTTGCTCGAAACTTGTTTGTCCTTTGAATTTTATGCCATTATGGAGATATCGCTCTGGTCCCTTCCTGAGGGACAGGAGCGATCTGGGTCTTAGAGTGTAAATCTCTTCATAGTGATGACCTTTAAGTGCTTGTGCTCGATGAAGATGTCTTGAAATGTCTTTGCCACCCTTTGTCTTGACTTGGATCGGTTTTAAACTTGAGTGAGAGGCAACATAACCACTGTATCGCCCTGGTCCCTTGGAGAGGGACAGGAGCGATCCATCTCTTGTGGCCTTCATTTCATTTTGTCAGGTTCCAAATTTATATTCAACGGATTCGTCATGCTCCACTCCATTCATCCATGCCTTGATATCGTCTGCAACTTGGCAAGAAAATCAATTATAACAAAAATCGCTCTGGTCCCTTCCTGAGGGACAGGAGCGAACTGGGCATTTTGGGACCCTTGTGGACGTTTAAAAATCTTCAATTTGTATTCAATGAGTTCATCTCACGCTCTTCCTTGCCTTTGGACGTAAACTTGCCTTGATTTTTGCCTGGATTTTGCCCAATGAAGGACATCGCTCTGGTCCTTGGGAGAGGGACAGGAGCTATAAGGTACTTCGCCCTGGTCCCTTGGAGAGGGACAGGAGCGAACTTTGCATTCTGGACCATTCTCCTTTGTGATAGCACTTCAAATTATATTCATTTGGTAAAGCATCTTCCTTTGGACCTCTTCAAATCATCAAGTCAACGAAATCTTGCAAGGACAAGGCAAAATTTGATTTGTAGCTCCGGTCCTTTACTGAGGGACAGGAGCGATTTTTCTCCTAGAGGTGTTTCGGTGCTCATGAAAATCTTCAATTTATATTCAATGGAAAGATCTCGCCGTTCTCCATCACTTCCAATTTGAAATTCGTCTTGACTCTGCAGGAATAGTGAAATATTTGAAAATGAGCTCCCGTCCTTCACTGAGGGACAGGAGCGATTTTGCTCCTACAGGCCAAAATAACATGATTTTTCACATTTAAACACTTCACAAGGCGAAAACAAATCATTTCCAATGCCTAGGACCAAAAATCAAAAGGGTCAAAATTTAGTCAAAATATTCAATTGGACAAAAATTCACACTTCACCTTCAACACTTAGACAAATTTAAGCCCTGCATCAACATTCCAATTGAACATTAAACCATTCTGGCGAATTCATTGCATTCAAAATTTGCATCCTAGAAAAGGAAGCTCAAAAGCTCTCAAAAACGACTGGATTTTGGCCTGAAAAGACAAAAATAAAAACCCTAAGGCCTGACCCTAAATCCAGACAACTAACTGACTAACAAAATCCTAAAAAACGAAGCAAAAGGCGAGCAAAAAGAGGGGGTCCCCATTTGCGATGGGGCGATGTGTGAAATGGTCACAACAGTACCCTAATGAAATAGCACATTACGGACAATATTCATATCTGAAGCATGAAACAGACTGGATTCACTAATAAGGAAGCCAGAGCTGTAGCAAAAACTGATAGTAGACTTACTGCACAGCATCCACAGGATAATGATATAGCTAAAGAAGCAAAAAACTGATTAAAAAACAGCCTGCACAGTATCCACAATGATCTCAAATCACACAGAACTGACTGAGACAAAGGATGAGGAGCATCCCAACTGACAACAATCTGCCAAATAGTCAATAGCAGCCATGAAAGAATAGAGGTGAAGGCCTGCACTGTACTCACACTGCCATATATCACTGGACCCTGCCAAAACTCATTGTACCCGTCGAATAACTCTGCCAAAAAAAGCTTCACCCCTGCCATACTCTTGAAATAGCACCATGGAGAACAGTACCATAGATCACTGAACCTTCTGTAGGACATCAAGGAATCTGAACCTACTATCAAGAACTGTTCCCTGCAGGAAGCAGGAAGCAAAATAAACTACTGCACCCTGTAGAAAGATGACAAAGACTCATTCACAAATCAGACCTGGAGAGTGTCTGAGTCTGCAAACTCTGTAAGTGCTGCCTCTACCACTGTAAACTCTGCAGAAATTTTACCCAGGTTCACCCCGGAACACCCGGGTGCATCTAGACTTAGAGTATACCCCAGGTGCCCCAGGTGCGTTTTAGATTTGCAAGCACATACCCACACTGCACCCAAGGTGCCTGGACACACCCGGTGCAGGTGCGCCAAGCAATATGCACGTACCCGGTAGCTTAGCTTTTTTGATAAAGAAGATTGAAACACATACCAAAAAACTAAAGAATTCACCTTCCCAAACTATGGACGTCCTGAAACCAAACTACCAACCTATGGACACCTCAAAGATAAATCAATAAAGAAATTGCACAACTTAAAGGGAAAGACAAGAGTCAAGTGCACGGAGAGGTCAACCTCCTCCCCAGGAAAGAAGTGCCTCCATAGTCCATTTAGAGCCCTCACTAACATCTTGAGCTTCCAAATGCAACCACTCTGCTTCTAATTTGGCTGTTTTGTCGTTCCACAGGTTACATTTTGTCTTCTTAATTTTCCAGAGATAGTAAGAATGTTAGTAGAAGCTAATTGATTCCACTTCCATCAGAGCCCGTCAATTCCAAATGCAACCACTCTACTTCTAATTTGGCTTTTTTGTTGACCCACAGTTAGGTTTCGTCTTCTTAATTTTCAGAGATAGTAAGAATGTTAGTAGAAGCTAATTGATTCCACTTCCATCAGAGCCCTTTAAGCCTATCTCTTCATCAACAGCCTCCTCAAATAACTCAATTTCTTCAACTGGAGTAGTTGATTCCTTCATTTGAAATTTTCAACCATACCCTCAAACTCCAAAATAAATCTCAAAACTGCTACTGACCCTCTTTTGTCCTACAATCCGGAGAGGAAGAAAATCTGCATCTGGGCTACCTGATGACTAAATCCATTTCCGCATACAGACAAACAGATCTTGAAGAAATCTGAGAGGGGTGCTCTGCCACCTTTTGCCCAAATTAGTGCAGCAAAATCATCTAAAGGGCAGACCCTTGAAATTCATAAATTGATTCCACAAAACCTAGGAAGAAAATATTCTAATGGAATGACAGATAAGCTTATATAAGTTCATTGCACAAAGCCTCCCGAATCTGTTCTGAAAGTCATTCAGCTTGTCAATTCTGATAAAGTTACCCACAATTTCAACCAGCCTCTGAATCAAAGACAGGATCTCTCATCCCCAACGGAATGCTGAACAAGTGAATCCAAATTGGAACTTTTGTAATAGGACCAACTGCGGGAGCCAAAAAAAACTTCCAAGGGCACACAAAAAACACCAACTCTTCCAAGGAATCAGGGGCCATTGTTCCACACAAATTCACAGTCTTCAATAGTCTGAAAATTAAATAGGAGAAAACCTTTCTCCAGCAATGACAAAGAGGGTTCCACAATTATGCTCCAAATAGAATGCATCCAATGAATTATCTCTTCATAGGAAGATCTCTTCCCCATACATTGGCATGACAAAGTTTTGCTGCCAATGTTGATTGGGCTTGAAGTATGATACATTATACTGTAATATCCCCAGTGGTATTATGATTAAGAACACAAGGAATATTCTCAAACACTTGACTATTCAACCTGCTGTTACCAAGTTATTGTCTTGCTGATATGTTTTTCTTCAGAATTTCAGATTGTGAGGGAGGTTGTCAAATGCATATTTCTCATGAAACATCAACAATTAATGATTTCTAGTTGTTAAGACAATTGTCAAGATGCATTTTCCATTAAATCATAGAGTTCTATGCCCATATAGACCCTCAAACACATATCAACAGCTTGCTGACATTATAACAAATAGTTGGCTAAAACCCTCAGAACATTCATACATAAAGGTGCAACTTAATTCCTTCTTCACTTATTTCAAAATGTGCAATGCTTCCTTACTACTATCATACAATGACCAACACTCAATTGACTCGGAAATTTCTGAATATTTTGACAGCCATGGTACTATAACAATCTGAAGTAGTACATAGACTGATAGTTTTAAGCGCCTGATGTGAATCGCTTTGTTGAACAAAGGTAGAAGCAAGCAATATTGTGTACCAAAGAGCCTTCAATATGCCAAATTGAATTCCTTTCTCTAACGCCCTGCTGCTGAAACTGTAAATCTGAAAACACAAAAGCAATCTGCTTCAAACAACCCAAAATCCTCCCTCCAAGTGATCTGATCTCCAACTATATGACAGCGCCTTTCATCCTAGGTGATCTTGAACAAACAAAGGCATCATATGATGAAATTCGATGGAGTATGAAGGGGTCGGACGTGCAGGGATGGGCTCCTCAAAATAAATTAATGGTCACCCCCAACACTCATTAAATTACCTCAATAAATATCACCTCATTCATTAATGAATTCTGGAATCTTTATTTGTGAAAATCGATGCTCCTTTGGGATGATATGAGCAAAATCAGGATAAACAAAGTCTGCAACTGAGATGAAATAAACCCTTATACCTTCGATCTGCTTCCACTAATCATCAATATGTGTCGCCTTAATGCTCAAATGGAAATCGCTGTCTTCTAAACGCAAGTAGAATGCATTCACCATCAACTATGAACCAAACCGTAAAGATCTGAAAATCTGAAGCAATCCACTGCCAATCTGATTTGAACCTTCAATGTGCTCAAGTGAGATGACTAAGGTGTCACCTCCTCTATGCAACCCCTCGAGAGATCAGTCACCATCTCAGTTATGCGATCAATGGGAGTTTCCGTTCCCAAAGACCCTTAGTCTACGGACGCCACTTGGTCCTACAAAACCAACTCAACCCAACAATATCAAATCCAAGCCCGCCTTTACCTCCATCACCCTCTCCTATTTATCTTTTTTCATAACCTATCATGAGAGGCTTCTAGAAGAGGGTAGGTACACTTCATTTATTTTATTAAGTGACTTTATAATTATTATTTTATTTTTATACTTTAGTCACTTTTTAATTAAATTAATTAAATATAAAGTCACTTTTTAATTATTAATTTATTTTAATGACTTTATAAGAAATTAATTTAATTAATTCCTCCTTATTACTCCTTTTAGCCTAAAGGCTAAAATTGGGGACATCACAATCCGCCCCTCTTGAAATTGCTTGACCCTAAGCAATCTCCACTGCTTAGTCCAAACACTCTAAAAAATATCACCACCAGGATCCCAAATTAAAAACTGTCATGTTCCTGTGATCATTACACATCTCCTGCGCCATCAACTGAATCCACTCAATCAAATCATATGCTACGAGAGAATAAACCTCATGAGGAAACAAATCAAGTAGCTGATCCTTCTTCCCCCTAAACTCTGCTAAAAAGGAATCTTCAAATAAATCATTCTTCTCATGTACCCCCAAAATGTGCCTCTGAAGCAAGTCATCAACGTGAGGATCAAATATGTAGCTATGCAGACTCCTCACTATATACACCTGTGATCTTCCCATGTGAAACTCTGATGCACTAGAAGAATCCCAATCATCACTATCAGGAAGATGAGCCATCGCCAAATCAAAAAGTGGATTTTCCATCATCCATGTAGCATCAACTTCAAACAATGGATTATCCATCATCTCATGCCCTTGTTGCATAACCAGTTGTTCATCCTTCTTGTTGTCCTCCCTAAAAAGAGAAATAGAGTGCAAGCTGCCATCAGCAATTCTCCTCAACACATAATCCCTATTGTTTGATTTGAACTTCATCTCTAACTTAGGTACATTGAGGGTAAAATCTTCAATATCTTGGAGCCATTTCATTCCCAAGACCACATCTGTTGTTCCCATGTTGACCACATAGAAATCAGCATGTAGGTCATAATCATTTAACAACAAAGTGAGACCACATATCCTTTTGGTGCACATGAGGGTGTATCCATCTGCAACTCTAACTCTGAATCCCTTGAAGTCCTCTACGTGCAACCTGCATCGAGCTACAAATCCTTCGTCAATAAAATTCCCTGTGGTTCTAGTGTCAAGCAAGGCTACACAACGCTGCCCATTAACTGATCCTCTAAATCGGAATGTAATCTCTCCTTGTTCATCAACAAATACAACTAGAGGAGATAGGTTACCATCTGGCTCAAGTTCCATTACAACGTTATCATCTTGATTATCTCCTGTGACAGCTGGCTGATCTGAATTTTAAGAATTAGAATCATCATAGTGTACCCACATAGCACGATTTGCCTTCCCCTTAGGCCTCAAGGGGCAATCACGCTCTCTACTATATGGCTCCTTGCACCAGAAATAAAGTTTCCTCTTCCTTAATTCTTCTCGTGACTCCTCATTTACCATTGCTGCTGGTTTCTTTTTCTTGTCAGCAATTTGTTGAGGGCTCTCTTGACTAGTAGGAGGAGTTTCCTTATGAAATTTTTTGTTTCTAGGCGCTGCGAACTCCATGCTCCATGCCTTCTTCATGGCTTCCTGAAGTGTAGGCAGATCAAAGGCTTTCAACCAGCCTCTAAGTGGCTCCGTAAGTCCTTCCATGAACAAGACAACCAACCTCCTTTTGCTAATGCTAGGCACCATAACCGACAATCTCTAAAACTCACCAATGTATGTCTCCAAGTTACCCACTTGCTTCAACTGTGCTAGATCTCTGAAGTACATGTCTGGGTCCTTGCGATCAAACCTTTCTATCAACTTGTCTGTGAACTCTGCATACGTTGTGATGTGTATATGTCCAAGTGTAGTCAATCCATGATACCACCACTCTTGGGCTGGACCCTCCAAATGTAAGGTAACAAATCTGATAGCATCCTCCTCAGGCATAGGTCGTAATGACAAATAGTTGTCAAGCTTCTGCACCCATGAGCTAGCTGTGCATTTGTTGCTCCCATCATAGTAAGCATGGTGATCTTTTCTAGAGAATGCTGATAATCATTCCGCACTGGTGTGTGGTAATCATTCCTCCCATTATTCCTTCTACCCGTCTGATTCATAAACTGATCAAAGGACCACATCTCTCTCAAATCAGTAGGTAAAGTAGTGTACTCAAGATATGCCTGTCGCGCCTCATCTGCATAAGGAACAACAGCTACCTGTGGTTGTTCTTCACGTGGAGTGAAGCTAGGAAAAAAAGGTCTAAAGGCTGATCCTCTAGTATGGGCATCATGTTGGGTAGTAGACCTATCTCCTGATTTGTTTCTGGACCTATCTCTCCCATTCACTTCATTGCGGCTGCCACTTCTACTATCTTCGCCTGAGTTATTTGTTCTATTTTCTTCGGCCCGCTGATTCATTCTACCAAGCATTTGTGACATCATGTTGATCAAGTTGTCAAACTTACGTTCCATTCTCGCATCTTTATCTTCTTCCGCCATCTTTTCTTTGTCCTTTTCTCTTAATGCTTCAGATAAGGTGTCAACCTCATGTACCTGTGGAATAAGCAATTGTTGCCTTCGCTGTTCCCTGTTGTAATACCTTATCTCCCTCTCGCTCATCAATCACAGGATGATAGGATACAAGCTCTGATACCACTATAATATCCCCTATGGTGTTATGATTAAGAACACAAGGAATATTCTCAAACACTTGACTATTCAACCTGCTGTTACCAAGTTATTGTCTTGCTGATATGTTTTTCTTCAGAATTTCAGATTGTGAGGGAGGTTGTCAAACGTATATTTCTCATGAAACATCAACAATTAATGATATCTAGTTGTTAAGACAATTGTCAAGATGCATTTGCCATTAAATCATAGAGTTCTATGCCCATATAGACACTCAGACACATATCAACAGCTTGCTGACATTATATCAAATAGTTGGCTAACACCCTCAGAACATTCATACATAAAGGTGCAACTTAATTCCTTCTTCACTTATTTCAAAATGTGCAATGCTTCCTTACTACTATCATACAATGACCAACACTCAATTGACCTGGAAATTTCTGAATATTTTGACAGCCATGGTACTATAACAATCTGAAGTAGTACATAGAATGATAGTTTTAAGCACCTGATGTGAATACCTTTGTTGAACAAAGGTAAAAGCAAGCAATATTGTGTACCAAAGAGCCTTCAATATGCCAAATTGAATTCCTTTCTCTAACGCCCTGCTACTGCAACTGTAAATCTGAAAACACAAATGCAATCTGCTTCAAACAATCCAAAATCCTCCCTCCAAGTGATCCGATCTCCAACTATATGACAGCACCTTTCATCCTAGGCGATCTTGAACAAACAAAGGCATCATATGATGAAATTTGATGGAGTATGAAGGGGTCGGACGTGCAGGGATTGGCTCCTCAAAATAAATTAATGGTCACCCCCAACACTCAATAAATTACCTCAATAAATATCGCCTCATTCATTAATGAATTCTGGAATCTTTATTTGTGAAAAATCGATGCTCCTTTGGGATGATATGAGGAAAATCGGGATAACCAAAGTCTGCAACTGAGATGAAATAGACCCTTATACCTTTGATCTGCTTCCACTAATCATCAATATGTATAGCCTTAATGCTCAAATGGAAATCACTGTCTTCTAAACACAAGTAGAATGCATTCACCATCAACTATGAACCAAACCGTAAAGATCTGAAAATCTGAAGCAATCCACCACCAATCTGATTTGAACCTTCAATGTGCTCAAGTGAGATGACTGGGGTGTCACCTCCTCTATGCAACCCCTCGAGAGATCTTTCACCATCTCAGTTATGCGATCAATGGGAGTTTCCGTTCCCAAAGACCCTTAGTCTGTGGACGCCACTTGGTCCTACAAAACCAACTCAACCCAGCAATATCAAATCCAAGCCCGCCTTTACCTCCATCACCCTCTCCTATTTATCTTTTTTCAAACCCGTCATGAGAGGCTTCTAGAAGAGGGTACATACACTTTATTTATTTTATTAAGTGACTTTATAATTATTATTTTTTTTTATACTTTAGTCACTTTTTAATTAAATTAATTAAATATAAAGTCACTTTTTAATTAAATTAATTTATTTTAATGACTATAAGAAATTAATTTAATTAATTCCTCATTGCTCCTTTTAGCCTAAAGGCTAAAATTGGGGACATTACAATCCACCCCTCCTGAAATTGCTTGATCCCAAGCTATCTCCACTGCTCAGTCCAAACACTCTAAAAAATATCACCACTAGGATCCCAAATAAAAAACTGTGTAATGTTCCTGTGATCATCACACATCTCCTGCGCCATGAATAGAATCCACTCAATCAAATCATATGCTACGAGAGAATAAACCTCATGAGGAAACAAATCAAGTATCTGATCCTTCTTCCCCCTAAACTCTGCTAAAAAGGAATCTTCAAATAAATCATTCTTCTCATGTACCCCCAAAATGTGCCTCTGAAGCAAGTCATCAACGTGAGGATCAAATATGTAGCTATGCAGACTCCTCACTATATACACTTGTGATCTTCCCATGTGAAACTCTGATGCACTAGAAGAATCCCAATCATCACTATCAGGAAGATGAGCCATCGCCAAATCAAAAAGTGGTTTTTCCATCATCCATGTAGCATCAACTTCAAACAATGGATTATCCACCATCTCATGCCCTTCTTGCATAACCAGCTGTTCATCCTTCTTGTTGTCCTCCCTAAAAAGAGAAATAGAGTGCAAGCTGCCATCAACAATTCCCCTCAACACATAATCCCTATTGTTTGATTTGAACTTCATCTCTAACTTAGGTACATTGAGGGTAAACTCTTCGATGTCTTGGAGCCATTTCATTCTCAAGACCACATCTGCTGCTCCCATGTTGACCACATAGAAATCAGCATGTAGGTCATAATCATTCAACAACAAAGTGAGACCACATATCCATTTGGTGCACGTGAGGGTGTATCCATCTGCAACTCTAACTCTGAATCCCTTGAAGTCCTCTATCTGCAACCTGCATCGAGCTACAAATCCTTCGTCAATGAAATTCCGTGTGGCTCCAGTGTCAAGCAAGGCTACACAACGCTGCCCATTAATTGATCCTCTGAATCGGAAGGTAATCTCTCTTTGTTCATCAGCAAATACAGCTAGAGGAGATAGGTTACCATCTGGCTCAAGTTCCATTGCAGCGTTATCATCTTGATTATATCCTGTGACAGCTTAGTCTGCGGATGCCACTTGGTCCTACAAAACCAACTCAACCCAACAATATCAAATCCAAGCCTGCCTTTACCTCCATCACCCTCTCCTATTTATCTTTTTTCATAACCCGTCATGAGAGGCTTCTAGAAGAGGGTAGGTACACTTTATTTATTTTATTAAGTGAATTTATAATTATTATTTTATTTTTATACTTTAGTCACTTTTTAATTAAACTAATTAAATATAAAGTCACTTTTTAATAATTAATTTATTTTAATGAATTTATAAGAAATTATTTAATTAATTCCTCCTTATTACTCCTTTTAGCCTAAAGGCTAAAATTGGGGACATTACATATACTAGATTATGCATGGAATACCCTCAAGGTATCACTGTTATTTGTGGATAGAATAGTCATATTTGTGGACAGGATTCAGTGTTTTTGATTTCTTTCAGATTTTCAATATTACTCTTCACAATCTGTTTTTAACTTTGCTGTCTGATATCATGGGAGGAAATCAAGTGTTAGGAACTCTAATCATTTCAGGGAGAAACCTGTAGCCTCAATATAAAATGAGGATATAGGGTATGAGAAACGCTCTATTTCATTCAAATTTGTATTGGCCTAAGAACCTTGCCAAAGAAGCCTGAAGCATGAAATTGAAATGCCATGGACAAATCTACGATTATGGTATCCCGTGGAAATCTATAATGCCAGAAATTAGCTTATTTATAATGTAAAGCAAAAGCTAAATCACTAATATGAACTAAAATCCATGTAGCAATGTTTAGAGAAGTTTATGTGTCTGGATTCAATTAGGTCTAACAACAAATATGGGTAATTTTCATCAATTTTATGTTGAAAATGAGGAATCTCCTGTTTTTGTGTGGTAGCCATCTTATTGTGTGAAAAGTAGTAAGTCTAGGCTTGACATACTGCTTTTAGCTGAACTATTATCAAGCTGGTAATATGATTAAACAAGTTAGAATTTTCTTAAATACAGATTTGTTGCTGTTTTATGCACTGAATGATTATGAAATTGAATGTAAATGTAAAACAGTTTCTCTTGATGGGATCAAAATAAAGTCTTGGTGGGGATCAAAATAATAATTATGTGCAGTGCATTTCGTATTTTGTGTGGGTATCATACAAATCTAAATAGTCTCTTTATTAAGCTGCTTTCTTATTTTCTTTTTCAAAACTTCAGTGAAGCGATTCCTTGATTTCTCTGATTTTGTGCAGTGATGCTCTGCAGCACGAAGCAGGGCATTTCTTGATAGCTTATCTGCTTGGCATTCTTTCGAAGGGATATACATTATCTAATTTGGATGCATTTAAGAAAAATGGGTCTCTTAACGTCCAGGCAGGGACAGCTTTTGTGGATTTCCAGTTTCTCGAAGAAGTAATGATATTCTTTTGTGAATCTACTGCTCAGTTATATTCAATATTTACAACTTCCATACCTAGCATGTCCAATTGAGGAATGGTTTCACACTGTTTATGAAATGGAGAAGAATAACTAATTTTGTGCTGATTGATCTTTACTTTGAACTAACGCTTCCTGGGAAGCAGAAATTTAGCCCCCATACACATGTATTAGGCATTGTAAGATCATTTTAGGCTATGAACATTAGAGTTTTCTCAAATTTTTGTGTATGCTGATGTCTAGAAATTGATAACCACTGTTCTTGATTTGCAGGTCAAGTCAGGAAAACTATCATCCGGGGTAAGCTCTATTATCAAAAATGAAACAATTTATCCTTGGAACC